>NW_024543468.1:0-117250 GCF_018167655.1 Microtus oregoni | reverse complement strand
GTGCTCAGTGCTCGGGGTGCTCGGTGCTCAGTACTCAAGGTGCTGGGTGCTCAGTGCTCACGGTGCTGGTTGCTCAGTCCTCGGGGTGCTCCGTACTCAGTGCTCAGGGTGCTGGGTGCTCAGTACTCAGGGTGCTCAGTGCTCAGTACTAAGGGTGCTCAGTGCTCAGTACTCAGGGTGCTCAGTGCTCAGGGCTCGGGGTGCTGGGTGCTCAGTGCTCGGGGGTGATGGGTGCTCAGTACTCAGGGTGCTTGGTGCTCAGTGCACAGTACTCAGCGTGCTGGGTGCTCAGTGCTCGGGGTGCTGGGTCCTCAGTGCTCAGGGTGCTGGGTGCTCAGTACTCAGGGTGCTGGGTGCTCAGTGCTCCCGGTGCTGGGTCTTCAGTGCTCAGGGTGCTGGGTGCTCAGTACTCAGGGTGCTGGGTCCTCAGTGCTCAGGGTGCTGGGTGCTTAGTACTCAGTGTGCTCAGTGCTCAGGGTGCTGGGTGCTCAGAACTCATGGTGCTGGGTGCTCAGTACTCAGGGTGCTGGGTGCTCAGTACTCAGGGTGCTTGGTGCTCAGTACTCAGAGTGCTGGGTGCTCAGTGCTCAGGGTGCTCGGTGCTCAGTACTCATGGTGCTGGGTGCTCATTCTCGGGGTGCTGGGTGCTCAGTACTCAGGTTGCTCAGTACTCTGGGTGCTCGGTGCTCAGTACTGATGGTGCTGGGTGCTCAGTACTCAGGGTGCTCGGTGCTCAGTTCTCAGGGTGCTCGGTGCTCAGTGTTTGGGGTGCTGGGTGCTCAGTACTCAGGGTGCTGGGTGCTCAGTGCTCAGGGTGCTGGGTGCTCAGTGCTCAGCGTGCTGGGTGCTCAGTACTCAGTGCTCAGGATGCTGGGTGCTCAGTGCTCAGTGTGCTGGGTGCTCAGTGCTCAGGGTGCTCAGTGCTCAGTGCTCAGTACTCAGGGTGCTGGGTCCTCAGTACTCAGGGTGCTGGGTGCTCAGTGCTCGGGGTGCCCGGTGCTCAGTGCTTGGGGTGCTGGGTGCTCAGTACTCAGGGTGCTGGGTGCTCAGCGCTCGCGGTGCTGGGTCCTCAGTGCTCAGGGTGCTGGGTGCTCAGTACTCAGGGTGCTGGGTCCTCAGTGCTCAGGGTGCTGGGTGCTCAGTACTCAGTGTGCTCAGTGCTCAGGGTGCGGGGTGCTCAGAACTCAGGGTGCTGGGTGCTCAGTACTCAGGGTGCTGGGTGCTCAGTACTCAGGGTGCTTGGTGCTCAGTACTCAGGGTGCTGGGTGCTCAGTGCTCAGGGTGCTGGGTGCTCAGTACTCATGGTGCTGGGTGCTCATTCTCGGGGTGCTGGGTGCTCAGTACTCAGGTTGTTCTGTACTCTGGGTGCTCCGTGTTCAGTACTCATGTTGCTGGGTGCTCAGTACTCAGGGTGCTCGGTGCTCAGTTCTCAGGGTGCTCGGTGCTCAGTGTTTGGGGTGCTGGGTGCTCAGTTCTCAGGGTGCTGGGTGCTCAGTGCTCAGGGTACTTGGTGCTCAGTGCTCAGGGTGCTGGGTGCTCAGTACTCAGTGTGCTCAGTGCTCAGTGCTCAGTACTCAGGGTGCTGGGTGCTCAGTACTCAGGGTGCTGGGTGCTCAGTGCTCGGGGTGCCCGGTGCTCAGTGCTCGGGGTGCTCGGTGCTCAGTACTCATGGTGCTGGGTGCTCAGTACTCAGGGTGCTGGGTGCTCAGTGCTGGGTGCTCAGTGCTCAGGGTGCTCGGTGCTCAGTACGTTGGGTGCTCAGTGCTCAGGGTGCTGGGTGCTAAGTGCTCAGGGTGCTGGGTGCTCAGTGCTCAGGGTGCTTGATGCTCAGTACTCAGGGTGCTGGGTGCTCAGTGCTCAGGGTGCCGGGTGCTCACGGCTCGGGGTGCTGGGTGCTCAGTACTCAGTGTTCTGGGTGCTCAGTACTCAGGGTGCTGGGTGCTCAGTACTCGGGGTGCTGGGTGCTCAGTGCTCAGGGTGCTGGGTGCTCAGTGCTCGCGGTGCTGGGTGCTCAGTACTCATGGTGCTGGGTGCGCAGTACTCAGGGTGCTGGGTGCTCAGTACTCAGGGTGCTGGGTGCTCAGTACTCAGGGTGCTGGGTGCTCAGTACTCGGGGTGCTGGGTGCTCAGTGCTCAGCGTGCTGGGTGCTCAGTACAAAGGGTGCTCGGTGCTCAGTGCTTGGGGTGCTGGGTGCTCAGTACTCAGGGTGCTGGGTGCTCAGTGCTCAGGGTGCTGGGTGCTCAGTGCTCACGGTGCTGGGTGCCCAGTACTCAGTGCTCAGGATGCTGGGTGCTCAGTGCTCGGGCTACTGGGTGCTCAGTGCTCAGGGTGCTGGGTGCTCAGTACTCAGGGTGCTGGGTTCTCAGTACTCAGGGTGCTGGGTGCTCAGTGCTAGGGGTGCTGGGTGCTCAGTGCTCAGGGTCTGGGTGCTCAGTACTCAGGGCGCTGGGTGCTCAGTACTCAGGGTGCTGGGTGCTCAGTGCTCAGGGTGCTGGGTGCTCAGTGCTCTGGGTGCTGAGTGCTCAGTGCTCAGGGTGCTGGGGGCTCAGTGCTCAGGGTGCTGGGTGCTCAGTACTCAGGGTGCTGGGTGCTCAGTGCTCAGGGTGCTGGGTGCTCAGCACTCAGTGTGCTGGGTGCTCAGTACTCAGGGTGCTCAGTGCTCAGTGCTCAGTACTCAGGGTGCTGGGTGCTCAGTACTCAGGGTGCTGGGTGCTCAGTGCTCGGGGTGCCCGGTGCTCAGTGCTCGGGGAGCTCGGTGCTCAGTACTCAGGGTGCTGGGTGCTCAGTACTCAGGGTGCTGGGTGCTCAGTGCTGGGTGCTCAGTGCTCGGGGTGCTCGGTGCTCAGTACGTTGGGTGCTCAGTGCTCAGGGTGCTGGGTGCTCAGTGCTCAGGGTGCTGGGTGCTCAGTGCTCAGGGTGCTTGATGCTCAGTACTCAGGGTGCTGGGTGCTCAGTGCTCAGGGTGCTGGGTGCTCAGTGCTCGGGGTGCTGGGTGCTCAGTACTCAGTGTGCTGGGTGCTCAGTACTCAGGGTGCTGGGTGCTCAGTACTCGGGGTGCTGGGTGCTCAGTGCTCAGCGTGCTGGGTGCTCAGTACTCAGGGTGCTCGATGCTCAGTGCTTCGGGTGCTGGGTGCTCAGTGCTCAGGGTGCTCGGTGCTCAGTACTCATGGTGCTGGGTGCTCATTCTCGGGGTGCTGGGTGCTCAGTACTCAGGTTGCTCAGTACTCTGGGTGCTCGGTGCTCAGTACTCATGGTGCTGGGTACTCAATACTCAGGGTGCTCGGTGCTCAGTTCTCAGGGTGCTCGGTGCTCAGTGTTTGGGGTGCTGGGTGCTCAGTACTCAGGGTGCTGGGTGCTCAGTGCTCAGAGTGCTGGGTGCTCAGTGCTCAGGGTGCTGGGTGCTCAGTACTCAGGGTGCTGGGTGCTCACTACTCAGGGTGCTGGGTGCTCAGTGCTGGGTGCTCAGTGCTCGGGGTACTCGGTGCTCAGTACGTTGGGTGCTCAGTGCTCAGGGTGCTGGGTGCTCAGTGCTCAGGGTGCTGGGTGCTCAGTGCTCAGGGTGCTTGATGCTCAGTGCTCGGGGTGCTGGGTGCTCAGTACTCAGTGTGCTGGGTGCTCAGTACTCAGGGTGCTATGTGCTCAGTACTCGGGGTGCTGGGTGCTCAGTGCTCAGCGTGCTGGGTGCTCAGTACTCAGGGTGCTCGGTGCTCAGTGCTTGGGGTGCTGGGTGCTCAGTACTCAGGGTGCTGGGTGCTCAGTGCTCAGGGTGCTGGGTGCTCAGTGCTCAGGGTGCTGGGTGCCCAGTACTCAGTGCTCAGGATGCTGGATGCTCAGTGCTCGGGCTGCTGGGTGCTCAGTGCTCAGGGTGCTGGGTGCTCAGTACTCAGGGTGCTGGGTTTTCAGTACTCAGGGTGCTAGGTGCACAGTGCTAGGGGTGCTGGGTGCTCAGTGCTCGGGGTCTGGGTGCTCAGTACTCAGGGTGCTGGGTGCTCAGTACTCAGGGTGCTGGGTACTCAGGGTGCTGGGTTCTCAGTACTCAGGGTGCTAGGTGCACAGTGCTAGGGGTGCTGGGTGCTCAGTGCTCAGGGTCTGGGTGCTCAGTACTCAGGGTGCTGGGTGCTCAGTACTCAGGGTGCTGGGTGCTCAGTGCTCAGGGTGCTGGGTGCTCAGTGCTCAGGGTGCTGGGTGCTCAGTGCTCAGGGTGCTGGGTGCCCAGTACTCAGTGCTCAGGATGCTGGGTGCTCAGTGCTCGGGCTGCTGGTTGCTCAGTGCTCAGGGTGCTGGGTGCTCAGTACTCAGAGTGCTGGGTGCTTAGTACTTAGGGTGCTCAGTGCTCAGTACACAGGCTGCTGGGTGCTCAGTGCTCAGTACTCATGGTGCTCGGTGCTCAGTGCTCGGGGTGCTGGGTGCTCAGTACTCAGCGTGCTGGGTGCTCAGTACTCAGGGAGCTGGGTGCTCAGTGCTCAGGGTGGTGGGTGCTCAGTGCTCAGGGAGCTGGGTGCTCAGTGATCGGGGTGCTGGGTGCTCAGTACTCAGGGTGCTCAGTGCTCGGGGAGCTCGGTGCTCAGTACTCAGGGTGCTGGGTGCTCAGTACTCAGGTTGTTCAGTACTCTGGGTGCTCGATGCTCAGTACTCATGGTGCTGGGTGCTCAGTACTCAGGTTGCTCGGTGCTCAGTTCTCAGGGTGCTCGGTGCTCAGTGTTTGGGGTGCTGGGTGCTCAGTACTCAGGGTGCTGGGTGTTCAGTGCACAGGGTGCTGGGTGCTCAGTGCTCAGGGTGCTGGGTGCTCAGTACTCAGTGCTCAGGATGCTGGGTGCTCAGTGCTCAGGGTGCTGGGTGCTCAGTGCTCAGGGTGCTCAGTGCTCAGTGCTCAGTACTCAGGGTGCTCTGTGCTCAGTACTCAGCGTGCTGGGTGCTCAGTGCTCGGGGTGCCCGGTGCTCAGTGCTCGGGGTGCTGGGTGCTCAGTACTCAGGGTGCTGGGTGCTCAGTGCTCGGGGTGCTGGGTCCTCAGTGCTCAGGGTGCTGGGTGCTCAGTACTCAGGGTGCTGGGTCCTCAGTGCTCAGGGTGCTTGGTGCTCAGTACTCATTGTGCTCAGTGCTAAGGGTCCTGGGTGCTCAGAACACAGGGTGCTGGGTGCTCAGTACTCAGGGTGCTGGGTGCTCAGTACTCAGGGTGCTTGGTGCTCAGTACTCAGGGTGCTGGGTGCTCAGTGCTCAGGGTGCTCAGTGCTCAGTACTCAAGGTGCTGGGTGCTCATTCTCGGGGTGCTGGGTGCTCAGTACTCAGGTTGCTCAGTACTCTGGGTGCTCGGTGCTCAGTACTCATGGTGCTGGGTGCTCAGTACTCAGGGTGCTTGGTGCTCAGTTCTCAGGGTGCTCGGTGCTCAGTGTTTGGGGTGCTGGGTGCTCAGTACTCAGGGTGCTGGGTGCTCAGTGCTCAGGGTGCTGGGTGCTCAGTGCTCAGGGTGCTGGGTGCTCAGTACTGAGTGCTCAGGATGCTGGGTGCTCAGTGCTCAGGGTGCTCAGTACTCAGGTTGCTCGGTGCTCAGTTCTCAGGGTGCTCGGTGCTCAGTGTTTGGGGTGCTGGGTGCTCAGTACTCAGGGTGCTGGGTGTTCAGTGCACAGGGTGCTGGGTGCTCAGTGCTCAGGGTGCTGGGTGCTCAGTACTCAGTGCTCAGGATGCTGGGTGCTCAGTGCTCAGGGTGCTGGGTGCTCAGTGCTCAGGGTGCTCAGTGCTCAGTGCTCAGTACTCAGGGTGCTCTGTGCTCAGTACTCAGCGTGCTGGGTGCTCAGTGCTCGGGGTGCCCGGTGCTCAGTGCTCGGGGTGCTGGGTGCTCAGTAATCAGGGTGCTGGGTGCTCAGTGCTCGGGGTGCTGGGTCCTCAGTGCTCAGGGTGCTGGGTGCTCAGTACTCAGGGTGCTGGGTCCTCAGTGCTCAGGGTGCTTGGTGCTCAGTACTCATTGTGCTCAGTGCTAAGGGTCCTGGGTGCTCAGAACTCAGGGTGCTGGGTGCTCAGTACTCAGGGTGCTGGGTGCTCAGTACTCAGGGTGCTTGGTGCTCAGTACTCAGGGTGCTGGGTGCTCAGTGCTCAGGGTGCTCGGTGCTCAGTACTCATGGTGCTGGGTGCTCAATCTCGGGGTGCTGGGTGCTCAGGACTCAGGTTGCTCAGTACTCTGGATGCTCGGTGCTCAGTACTCATGGTGCTGGGTGCTCAGTACTCAGGGTGCTCGGTGCTCAGTTCTCATGGTGCTCGGTGCTCAGTGTTTGGGGTGCTGGGTGCTCAGTACTCAGGGTGCAGGGTGCTCAGTGCTCAGGGTGCTGGGTGCTCAGTGCTCAGGGTGCTGGGTGCTCAGTACTGAGTGCTCAGGATGCTGGGTGCTCACTGCTCAGGGTGCTCAGTGCTTAGGGTGCTCAGTGCTCAGTGCTCAGTACTCAGGGTGCTGGGTGCTCAGTACTCAGGGTGCTGGGTGCTCAGTGCTCGGGGTGTCCGATGCTCAGTGCTCGGGGTGCGCGGGGCTCAGTACTCAGTGTGCTGGGTGTTCAGTACTCAGGGTGCTGGGTGCTCAGTGCTGGGTGCTCAGTGCTCACGGTGCTGGGTGCTCAGTGCTCAGGGTGCTGGGTGCTCAGTGCTCAGTGTGCTTGATGCTCAGTACTCAGGGTGCTGGGTGCTCAGTGCTCAGGGTGCTGGGTGCTCAGTGCTGGGTGCTCAGTACTCAGTGTTCTGGGTGCTCAGTACTCAGGGTGCTGGGGTGCTCAGTACTCGGGGTGCTGGGGTGCTCAGTGCTCAGGGTGCTGGGTGCTCAGTGCTCGCGGTGCTGGGTGCTCAGTACTCATGGTGCTGGGTGCGCAGTACTCAGGGTGCTGGGTGCTCAGTACTCAGGGTGCTGGGTGCTCAGTACTCAGGGTGCTGGGTGCTCAGTACTCGGGG
Source organism: Microtus oregoni (assembly GCF_018167655.1). Taxonomy (NCBI): domain Eukaryota; kingdom Metazoa; phylum Chordata; class Mammalia; order Rodentia; family Cricetidae; genus Microtus; species Microtus oregoni. Next base: position 110,321 of record NW_024543468.1, on the reverse strand, counting down.
TGCTGGGTGCTCAGTGCTCAGCGTGCTGGGTGCTCAGTACAAAGGGTGCTCGGTGCTCAGTGCTTGGGGTGCTGGGTGCTCAGTACTCAGGGTGCTGGGTGCTCAGTGCTCAGGGTGCTGGGTGCTCAGTGCTCACGGTGCTGGGTGCCCAGTACTCAGTGCTCAGGATGCTGGGTGCTCAGTGCTCGGGCTACTGGGTGCTCAGTGCTCAGGGTGCTGGGTGCTCAGTACTCAGGGTGCTGGGTTCTCAGTACTCAGGGTGCTGGGTGCACAGTGCTAGGGGTGCTGGGTGCTCAGTGCTCGGGGTCTGGGTGCTCAGTACTCAGGGCGCTGGGTGCTCAGTACTCAGGGTGCTGGGTGCTCAGTGCTCAGGGTGCTGGGTGCTCAGTGCTCTGGGTGCTGAGTGCTCAGTGCTCAGGGTGCTGGGGGCTCAGTGCTCAGGGTGCTGGGTGCTCAGTACTCAGGGTGCTGGGTGCTCAGTGCTCAGGGTGCTGGGTGCTCAGCGCTCAGGGTGCTGGGTGCTCAGTACTCAGGGTGCTCAGTGCTCAGTGCTCAGTACTCAGGGTGCTGGGTGCTCAGTACTCAGGGTGCTGGGTGCTCAGTGCTCGGGGTGCCCGGTGCTCAGTGCTCGGGGAGCTCGTTGCTCAGTACTCAGGGTGCTGGGTGCTCAGTACTCAGGGTGCTGGGTGCTCAGTGCTGGGTGCTCAGTGCTCGGGGTGCTCGGTGCTCAGTACGTTGGGTGCTCAGTGCTCAGGGTGCTGGGTGCTCAGTGCTCAGGGTGCTGGGTGCTCAGTGCTCAGGGTGCTTGATGCTCAGTACTCAGGGTGCTGGGTGCTCAGTGCTCAGGGTGCTGGGTGCTCAGTGCTCGGGGTGCTGGGTGCTCAGTACTCAGTATGCTGGGTGCTCAGTACTCAGGGTGCTGGGTGCTCAGTACTCGGGGTGCTGGGTGCTCAGTGCTCAGCGTGCTGGGTGCTCAGTACTCAGGGTGCTCGATGCTCAGTGCTTCGGGTGCTGGGTGCTCAGTGCTCAGGGTGCTCGGTGCTCAGTACTCATGGTGCTGGGTGCTCATTCTCGGGGTGCTGGGTGCTCAGTACTCAGGTTGCTCAGTACTCTGGGTGCTCGGTGCTCAGTACTCATGGTGCTGGGTACTCAATACTCAGGGTGCTCGGTGCTCAGTTCTCAGGGTGCTCGGTGCTCAGTGTTTGGGGTGCTGGGTGCTCAGTACTCAGGGTGCTGGGTGCTCAGTGCTCAGAGTGCTGGGTGCTCAGTGCTCAGGGTGCTGGGTGCTCAGTACTCAGGGTGCTGGGTGCTCACTACTCAGGGTGCTGGGTGCTCAGTGCTGGGTGCTCAGTGCTCGGGGTACTCGGTGCTCAGTACGTTGGGTGCTCAGTGCTCAGGGTGCTGGGTGCTCAGTGCTCAGGGTGCTTGATGCTCAGTGCTCGGGGTGCTGGGTGCTCAGTACTCAGTGTGCTGGGTGCTCAGTACTCAGGGTGCTATGTGCTCAGTACTCGGGGTGCTGGGTGCTCAGTGCTCAGCGTGCTGGGTGCTCAGTACTCAGGGTGCTCGGTGCTCAGTGCTTGGGGTGCTGGGTGCTCAGTACTCAGGGTGCTGGGTGCTCAGTGCTCAGGGTGCTGGGTGCTCAGTGCTCAGGGTGCTGGGTGCCCAGTACTCAGTGCTCAGGATGCTGGATGCTCAGTGCTCGGGCTGCTGGGTGCTCAGTGCTCAGGGTGCTGGGTGCTCAGTACTCAGGGTGCTGGGTTTTCAGTACTCAGGGTGCTAGGTGCACAGTGCTAGGGGTGCTGGGTGCTCAGTGCTCGGGGTCTGGGTGCTCAGTACTCAGGGTGCTGGGTGCTCAGTACTCAGGGTGCTGGGTACTCAGGGTGCTGGGTTCTCAGTACTCAGGGTGCTAGGTGCACAGTGCTAGGGGTGCTGGGTGCTCAGTGCTCGGGGTCTGGGTGCTCAGTACTCAGGGTGCTGGGTGCTCAGTACTCAGGGTGCTGGGTGCTCAGTGCTCAGGGTGCTGGGTGCTCAGTGCTCAGGGTGCTGGGTGCTCAGTGCTCAGGGTGCTGGGTGCCCAGTACTCAGTGCTCAGGATGCTGGGTGCTCAGTGCTCGGGCTGCTGGTTGCTCAGTGCTCAGGGTGCTGGGTGCTCAGTACTCAGAGTGCTGGGTGCTTAGTACTTAGGGAGCTCAGTGCTCAGTACACAGGCTGCTGGGTGCTCAGTGCTCAGTACTCATGGTGCTCGGTGCTCAGTGCTCGGGGTGCTGGGTGCTCAGTACTCAGCGTGCTGGGTGCTCAGTACTCAGGGAGCTGGGTGCTCAGTGCTCAGGGTGGTGGGTGCTCAGTGCTCAGGGAGCTGGGTGCTCAGTGATCGGGGTGCTGGGTGCTCAGTACTCAGGGTGCTCAGTGCTCGGGGAGCTCGGTGCTCAGTACTCAGGGTGCTGGGTGCTCAGTACTCAGGTTGCTCAGTACTCTGGGTGCTCGATGCTCAGTACTCATGGTGCTGGGTGCTCAGTACTCAGGTTGCTCGGTGCTCAGTTCTCAGGGTGCTCGGTGCTCAGTGTTTGGGGTGCTGGGTGCTCAGTACTCAGGGTGCTGGGTGTTCAGTGCACAGGGTGCTGGGTGCTCAGTGCTCAGGGTGCTGGGTGCTCAGTACTCAGTGCTCAGGATGCTGGGTGCTCAGTGCTCAGGGTGCTGGGTGCTCAGTGCTCAGGGTGCTCAGTGCTCAGTGCTCAGTACTCAGGGTGCTCTGTGCTCAGTACTCAGCGTGCTGGGTGCTCAGTGCTCGGGGTGCCCGGTGCTCAGTGCTCGGGGTGCTGGGTGCTCAGTACTCAGGGTGCTGGGTGCTCAGTGCTCGGGGTGCTGGGTCCTCAGTGCTCAGGGTGCTGGGTGCTCAGTACTCAGGGTGCTGGGTCCTCAGTGCTCAGGGTGCTTGGTGCTCAGTACTCATTGTGCTCAGTGCTAAGGGTCCTGGGTGCTCAGAACACAGGGTGCTGGGTGCTCAGTACTCAGGGTGCTGGGTGCTCAGTACTCAGGGTGCTTGGTGCTCAGTACTCAGGGTGCTGGGTTCTCAGTGCTCAGGGTGCTCGGTGCTCAGTACTCAAGGTGCTGGGTGCTCATTCTCGGGGTGCTGGGTGCTCAGTACTCAGGTTGCTCAGTACTCTGGGTGCTCGGTGCTCAGTACTCATGGTGCTGGGTGCTCAGTACTCAGGGTGCTCGGTGCTCAGTTCTCAGGGTGCTCGGTGCTCAGTGTTTGGGGTGCTGGGTGCTCAGTACTCAGGGTGCTGGGTGCTCAGTGCTCAGGGTGCTGGGTGCTCAGTGCTCAGGGTGCTGGGTGCTCAGTACTGAGTGCTCAGGATGCTGGGTGCTCAGTGCTCAGGGTGCTCAGTACTCAGGTTGCTCGGTGCTCAGTTCTCAGGGTGCTCGGTGCTCAGTGTTTGGGGTGCTGGGTGCTCAGTACTCAGGGTGCTGGGTGTTCAGTGCACAGGGTGCTGGGTGCTCAGTGCTCAGGGTGCTGGGTGCTCAGTACTCAGTGCTCAGGATGCTGGGTGCTCAGTGCTCAGGGTGCTGGGTGCTCAGTGCTCAGGGTGCTCAGTGCTCAGTGCTCAGTACTCAGGGTGCTCTGTGCTCAGTACTCAGCGTGCTGGGTGCTCAGTGCTCGGGGAGCCCGGTGCTCAGTGCTCGGGGTGCTGGGTGCTCAGTAATCAGGGTGCTGGGTGCTCAGTGCTCGGGGTGCTGGGTCCTCAGTGCTCAGGGTGCTGGGTGCTCAGTACTCAGGGTGCTGGGTCCTCAGTGCTCAGGGTGCTTGGTGCTCAGTACTCATTGTGCTCAGTGCTAAGGGTCCTGGGTGCTCAGAACTCAGGGTGCTGGGTGCTCAGTACTCAGGGTGCTGGGTGCTCAGTACTCAGGGTGCTTGGTGCTCAGTACTCAGGGTGCTGGGTGCTCAGTGCTCAGGGTGCTCGGTGCTCAGTACTCATGGTGCTGGGTGCTCAATCTCGGGGTGCTGGGTGCTCAGGACTCAGGTTGCTCAGTACTCTGGGTGCTCGGTGCTCAGTACTCATGGTGCTGGGTGCTCAGTACTCAGGGTGCTCGGTGCTCAGTTCTCAGGGTGCTGGGTGCTCAGTGCTCAGGGTGCTGGGTGCTCAGTACTGAGTGCTCAGGATGCTGGGTGCTCAGTGCTCAGGGTGCTCAGTGCTTAGGGTGCTCAGTGCTCAGTGCTCAGTACTCAGGGTGCTGGGTGCTCAGTACTCAGGGTGCTGGGTGCTCAGTGCTCGGGGTGTCCGATGCTCAGTGCTCGGGGTGCGCGGGGCTCAGTGTTTGGGGTGCTGGGTGCTCAGTACTCAGGGTGCAGGGTGCTCAGTGCTCAGGGTGCTGGGTGCTCAGTGCTCAGGGTGCTGGGTGCTCAGTACTGAGTGCTCAGGATGCTGGGTGCTCAGTGCTCAGGGTGCTCAGTGCTTAGGGTGCTCAGTGCTCAGTGCTCAGTACTCAGGGTGCTGGGTGCTCAGTACTCAGGGTGCTGGGTGCTCAGTGCTCGGGGTGTCCGATGCTCAGTGCTCGGGGTGCGCGGGGCTCAGTACTCAGTGTGCTGGGTGTTCAGTACTCAGGGTGCTGGGTGCTCAGTGCTGGGTGCTCAGTGCTCACGGTGCTGGGTGCTCAGTGCTCAGGGTGCTGGGTGCTCAGTGCTCAGGGTGCTTGATGCTCAGTACTAAGGGTGCTGGGTGCTCAGTGCTCAGGGTGCTGGGTGCTCAGTGCTCGGGGTGCTGGGTGCTCAGTACTCAGTGTGCTGGGTGCTCAGTACTCACGGTGCTGGGTGCTCAGTGCTCAGGGTGCTGGGTGCTCAGTACGTTGGGTGCTCAGTGCTCAGGGTGCTGGGTGCTCAGTGCTTCGGGTGCTGGGTGCTCAGTGCTCAGGGTGCTCGGTGCTCAGTACTCATGGTGCTGGGTGCTCATTCTCGGGGTGCTGGGTGCTCAGTACTCAGGTTGCTCAGTACTCTGGGTGCTCGGTGCTCAGTACTCATGGTGCTGGGTACTCAATACTGAGGGTGCTCGGTGCTCAGTTCTCAGGGTGCTCGGTGCTCAGTGTTTGGGGTGCTGGGTGCTCAGTACTCAGGGTGCTGGGTGCTCAGTGCTCAGAGTGCTGGGTGCTCAGTGCTCAGGGTGCTGGGTGCTCAGTACTCAGGGTGCTGGGTGCTCACTACTCAGGGTGCTGGGTGCTCAGTGCTGGGTGCTCAGTGCTCGGGGTACTCGGTGCTCAGTACGTTGGGTGCTCAGTGCTCAGGGTGCTGGGTGCTCAGTGCTCAGGGTGCTGGGTGCTCAGTGCTCAGGGTGCTTGATGCTCAGTGCTCGGGGTGCTGGGTGCTCAGTACTCAGTGTGCTGGGTGCTCAGTACTCAGGGTGCTATGTGCTCAGTACTCGGGGTGCTGGGTGCTCAGTGCTCAGTACTCAGGGTGCTCTGTGCTCAGTACTCAGCGTGCTGGGTGCTCAGTGCTCGGGGTGCCCGGTGCTCAGTGCTCGGGGTGCTGGGTGCTCAGTACTCAGGGTGCTGGGTGCTCAGTGCTCGGGGTGCTGGGTCCTCAGTGCTCAGGGTGCTGGGTGCTCAGTACTCAGGGTGCTGGGTCCTCAGTGCTCAGGGTGCTTGGTGCTCAGTACTCATTGTGCTCAGTGCTAAGGGTCCTGGGTGCTCAGAACACAGGGTGCTGGGTGCTCAGTACTCAGGGTGCTGGGTGCTCAGTACTCAGGGTGCTTGGTGCTCAGTACTCAGGGTGCTGGGTGCTCAGTGCTCAGGGTGCTCGGTGCTCAGTACTCAAGGTGCTGGGTGCTCATTCTCGGGGTGCTGGGTGCTCAGTACTCAGGTTGCTCAGTACTCTGGGTGCTCGGTGCTCAGTACTCATGGTGCTGGGTGCTCAGTACTCAGGGTGCTCAGTGCTCAGTTCTCAGGGTGCTCGGTGCTCAGTGTTTGGGGTGCTGGGTGCTCAGTACTCAGGGTGCTGGGTTCTCAGTGCTCAGGGTGCTGGGTGCTCAGTGCTCAGGGTGCTGGGTGCTCAGTACTGAGTGCTCAGGATGCTGGGTGCTCAGTGCTCAGGGTGCTCAGTACTCAGGTTGCTCGGTGCTCAGTTCTCAGGGTGCTCGGTGCTCAGTGTTTGGGGTGCTGGGTGCTGAGTACTCAGGGTGCTGGGTGTTCTGTGCACAGGGTGCTGGGTGCTCAGTGCTCAGGGTGCTGGGTGCTCAGTACTCAGTGCTCAGGATGCTGGGTGCTCAGTGCTCAGGGTGCTGGGTGCTCAGTGCTCAGGGTGCTCAGTGCTCAGTGCTCAGTACTCAGGGTGCTCTGTGCTCAGTACTCAGCGTGCTGGGTGCTCAGTGCTCGGGGTGCCCGGTGCTCAGTGCTCGGGGTGCTGGGTGCTCAGTAATCAGGGTGCTGGGTCCTCAGTGCTCAGGGTGCTTGGTGCTCAGTACTCATTGTGCTCAGTGCTAAGGGTTCTGGGTGCTCAGAACTCACGGTGCTGGGTGCTCAGTACTCAGGGTGCTGGGTGCTCAGTACTCAGGGTGCTTGGTGCTCAGTACTCAGGGTGCTGGGTGCTCAGTGCTCAGGGTGCTCGGTGCTCAGTACTCATGGTGCTGGGTGCTCATTCTCGGGGTGCTGGGTGCTCAGGACTCAGGTTGCTCAGTACTCTGGGTGCTCGGTGCTCAGTACTCATGGTGCTGGGTGCTCAGTACTCAGGGTGCTCGGTGCTCAGTTCTCAGGGTGCTCGGTGCTCAGTGTTTGGGGTGCTGGGTGCTCAGTACTCAGGGTGCAGGGTGCTCAGTGCTCAGGGTGCTGGGTGCTCAGTGCTCAGGGTGCTGGGTGCTCAGTACTGAGTGCTCAGGATGCTGGGTGCTCAGTGCTCAGGGTGCTCAGTGCTTAGGGTGCTCAGTGCTCAGTGCTCAGTACTCAGGGTGCTGGGTGCTCAGTACTCAGGGTGCTGGGTGCTCAGTGCTCGGGGTGTCCGATGCTCAGTGCTCGGGGTGCGCGGGGCTCAGTACTCAGTGTGCTGGGTGTTCAGTACTCAGGGTGCTGGGTGCTCAGTGCTGGGTGCTCAGTGCTCACGGTGCTGGGTGCTCAGTGCTCAGGGTGCTGGGTGCTCAGTGCTCAGGGTGCTTGATGCTCAGTACTCAGGGTGCTGGGTGCTCAGTGCTCAGGGTGCTGGGTGCTCAGTGCTCGGGGTGCTGGGTGCTCAGTACTCAGTGTGCTGGGTGCTCAGTACTCACGGTGCTGGGTGCTCAGTGCTCAGGGTGCTGGGTGCTCAGTACTCGGGGTGCTGGGTGCTCAGTGCTCAGTACTCAGGTTGCAGGGTGCTCAGTACTCAGGGTGCTCAGTACTCAGGGTGCTGGGTGCTCAGTACTCAGGGTGCTATGTGCTCAGTACTCGGGGTGCTGGGTGCTCAGTGCTCAGCGTGCTGGGTGCTCAGTACTCAGGGTGCTCGGTGCTCAGTGCTTGGGGTGCTGGGTGCTCAGTACTCAGGGTGCTGGGTGCTCAGTGCTCAGGGTGCTGGGTGCTCAGTGCTCAGGGTGCTGGGTGCCCAGTACTCAGTGCTCAGGATGCTGGATGCTCAGTGCTCGGGCTGCAGGGTGCTCAGTGCTCAGGGTGCTGGGTGCTCAGTACTCAGGGTGCTGGGTTCTCAGTACTCAGGGTGCTAGGTGCACAGTGCTAGGGGTGCTGGGTGCTCAGTGCTCGGGGTCTGGGTGCTCAGTACTCAGTTTGCTGGGTGCTCAGTACTCAGGGTGCTGGGTACTCAGGGTGCTGGGTTCTCAGTACTCAGGGTGCTAGGTGCACAGTGCTAGGGGTGCTGGGTGCTCAGTGCTCGGGGTCTGGGTGCTCAGTACTCAGGGTGCTGGGTGCTCAGTACTCAGGGTGCTGGGTGCTCAGTGCTCAGGGTGCTGGGTGCTCAGTGCTCAGGGTGCTGGGTGCTCAGTGCTCAGGGTTCTGGGTGCCCAGTACTCAGTGCTCAGGATGCTGGGTGCTCACTGCTCGGGCTGCTGGTTGCTCAGTGCTCAGGGTGCTGGGTGCTCAGTACTCAGAGTGCTGGGTGCTTAGTACTCAGGGTGCTCAGTGCTCAGTACACAGGCTCCTGGGTGCTCAGTGCTCAGTACTCATGGTGCTCGGTGCTCAGTGCTCGGGGTGCTGGGTGCTCAGTACTCAGCGTGCTGGGTGCTCAGTACTCAGGGAGCTGGGTGCTCAGTGCTCAGGGTGGTGGGTGCTCAGTGCTCAGGGTGCTGGGTGCTCAGTGATCGGGGTGCTGGGTGCTCAGTACTCAGGGTGCTCAGTGCTCGGGGAGCTCGGTGCTCAGTACTCAGGGTGCTGGGTGCTCAGTACTCAGGTTGCTCGGTGCTCAGTTCTCAGGGTGCTCGGTGCTCAGTGTTTGGGGTGCTGGGTGCTCAGTACTCAGGGTGCTGGGTGTTCAGTGCACAGGGTGCTGGGTGCTCAGTGCTCAGGGTGCTGGGTGCTCAGTACTCAGTGCTCAGGATGCTGGGTGCTCAGTGCTCAGGGTGCTGGGTGCTCAGTGCTCAGGGTGCTCAGTGCTCAGTGCTCAGTACTCAGGGTGTTGGGTGCTCAGTACTCAGCGTGCTGGGTGCTCAGTGCTCGGGGTGCCCGGTGCTCAGTGCTCGGGGTGCTGGGTGCTCAGTACTCAGGGTGCTGGGTGCTCAGTGCTCGGGGTGCTGGGTCCTCAGTGCTCAGGGTGCTGGGTGCTCAGTACTCAGGGTGCTGGGTCCTCAGTGCTCAGGGTGCTTGGTGCTCAGTACTCATTGTGCTCAGTGCTAAGGGTCCTGGGTGCTCAGAACTCAGGGTGCTGTGTGCTCAGTACTCAGGGTGCTGGGTGCTCAGTACTCAGGGTGCTTGGTGCTCAGTACTCAGGGTGCTGGGTGCTCAGTGCTCAGGGTGCTCGGTGCTCAGTACTCAAGGTGCTGGGTGCTCATTCTCGGGGTGCTGGGTGCTCAGTACTCAGGTTGCTCAGTACTCTGGGTGCTCGGTGCTCAGTACTCATGGTGCTGGGTGCTCAGTACTCAGGGTGCTCGGTGCTCAGTTCTCAGGGTGCTCGGTGCTCAGTGTTTTGGGTGCTGGGTGCTCAGTACTCAGGGTGCTTGGTGTTCAGTGCACAGGGTGCTGGGTGCTCAGTGCTCAGGGTGCTGGGTGCTCAGTACTGAGTGCTCAGGATGCTGGGTGCTCAGTGCTCAGGGTGCTCAGTACTCAGGTTGCTCGGTGCTCAGTTCTCAGGGTGCTCGGTGCTCAGTGTTTGGGGTGCTGGGTGCTCAGTACTCAGGGTGCTTGGTGTTCAGTGCACAGGGTGCTGGGTGCTCAGTGCTCAGGTTGCTGGGTGCTCAGTACTCAGTGCTCAGGATGCTGGGTGCTCAGTGCTCAGGGTGCTGGGTGCTCAGTGCTCAGGGTGCTCAGTGCTCAGTGCTCAGTACTCAGGGTGCTCTGTGCTCAGTACTCAGCGTGCTGGGTGCTCAGTGCTCGGGGTGCCCGGTGCTCAGTGCTCGGGGTGCTGGGTGCTCAGTAATCAGGGTTCTGGGTGCTCAGTGCTCGGGGTGCTGGGTCCTCAGTGCTCAGGGTGCTGGGTGCTCAGTACTCAGGGTGCTGGGTCCTCAGTGCTCAGGGTGCTTGGTGCTCAGTACTCATTGTGCTCAGTGCTAAGGGTCCTGGGTGCTCAGAACTCAGGGTGCTGGGTGCTCAGTACTCAGGGTGCTGGGTGCTCAGTACTCAGGGTGCTTGGTGCTCAGTACTCAGGGTGCTGGGTGCTCAGTGCTCAAGGTGCTCGGTGCTCAGTACTCATGGTGCTGGGTGCTCATTCTCGGGGTGCTGGGTGCTCAGGACTCAGGTTGCTCAGTACTCTGGGTGCTCGGTGCTCAGTACTCATGGTGCTGGGTGCTCAGTACTCAGGGTGCTCGGTGCTCAGTTCTCAGGGTGCTCGGTGCTCAGTGTTTGGGGTGCTGGGTGCTCAGTACTCAGGGTGCAGGGTGCTCAGTGCTCAGGGTGCTGGGTGCTCAGTGCTCAGGGTGCTGGGTGCTCAGTACTGAGTGCTCAGGATGCTGGGTGCTCAGTGCTCAGGGTTCTCAGTGCTCAGGGTGCTCAGTGCTCAGTGCTCAGTACTCAGGGTGCTGGGTGCTCAGTACTCATGGTGCTGGGTGCTCAGTGCTCAGGGTGTCCGGTGCTCAGTGCTCGGGGTGCGCGGGGCTCAGTACTCAGTGTGCTGGGTGTTCAGTACTCAGGGTGCTGGGTGCTCAGTGCTGGGTGCTCAGTGCTCACGGTGCTGGGTGCTCAGTGCTCAGGGTGCTGGGTGCTCAGTGCTCAGGGTGCTTGATGCTCAGTACTCAGGGTGCTGGGTGCTCAGTGCTCAGGGTGCTGGGTGCTCAGTGCTCGGGGTGCTGGGTGCTCAGTACTCAGTGTGCTGGGTGCTCAGTACTCACGGTGCTGGGTGCTCAGTGCTCAGGGTGCTGGGTGCTCAGTACTCGGGGTGCTGGGTGCTCAGTGCTCAGTACTCAGGGTGCAGGGTGCTCAGTACTCAGGGTGCTTTGTGCTCAGTGCTCGGAGTGCTCGGTGCTCAGTACTCAGGGTGCTGGGTGCTCAGTACTCAGGGTGCTGGGTGCTCAGTATTCAGGGTGCTCGGTGCTCAGTACTCAGGTTGCTGGGTGCTCAGTGTTCAGGCTGCTGGGTGCTAAGAACTCAGGGTGCTGGGTGCTCAGTACTGAGGGTGCTGGGTGCTCAGTGCTCAGGGTGCTGGGTGCTCAGTACTCAGGGTGCTGGGTGCTCAGTGCTCAGGGTGCTGGGTGCTCAGTACTCAGGGTGCTCAGTACTCAGGGTGCTGGGTGCTCAGTACTCAGGGTGCTCAGTACTCAGGGTGCTGGGTGCTCAGTGCTCAGGGTGCTGGGTGCTCAGTACTCAGGGTGCTCAGTACTCAGGGTGCTGGGTGCGCAGTGCTTGGGGTGCTGGGTGCTCAGCGCTCAGGGTGCTGGGTGCTCAGTGCTCAGGGTGCTGGGTGCTCAGTACTCAGGGTGCTGGGTGCTTAGTACTCAGGGTGCTGGGTGCTCAGTGCTCAGGGTGCTGGGTGTTCAGTGCTCTGGGTGCTGGGTGCTCAGTGCTCAGGGTGCTGGGGGCTCAGTGCTCAGGGTGCTGGGTGCTCAGTACTCAGGGTGCTGGGTGCTCAGTACTCAGGGTGCTGGGTGCTCAGTGCTCAGGGTGCTGGGTGCTCAGTGCTCAGGGTGCTGGGTGCTCAGTACTCAGGGTGCTCAGTGCTCAGTGCTCAGTACTCAGGGTGCTGGGTGCTCAGTACTCAGGGTGCTGGGTGCTCAGTGCTCGGGGTGCTCGGTGCTCAGTACTCAGGGTGCTGGGTGCTCAGTACTCAGGGTGCTGGGTGCTCAGTGCTGGGTGCTCAGTGCTCGGGGTGCTCGGTGCTCAGTACGTTGGGTGCTCAGTGCTCAGGGTGCTGGGTGCTCAGTGCTCAGGGTGCTGGGTGCTCAGTGCTCAGGGTGCTTGATGCTCAGTAGTCAGGGTGCTGGGTGCTCAGTGCTCAGGGTGCTGGGTGCTCAGTGCTCGGGGTGCTGGGTGCTCAGTACTCAGTGTGCTGGGTGCTCAGTACTCAGGGTGCTGGGTGCTCAGTACTCTGGGTGCTGGGTGCTCAGTGCTCAGCGTTCAGGGTGCTCAGTACTCAGGGTGCTGGGTGCTCAGTGATTGGGGTGCTGGGTGCTCAGTACTCAGGGTGCTTGGTGTTCAGTGCTCAGGGTGCTGGGTGCTCAGTGCTCAGGGTGCTCGGTGCTCAGTACTCATGGTGCTGGGTGCTCATTCTCGGGGTGCTGGGTGCTCAGTACTCAGGTTGCTCAGTACTCTGGGTGCTCGGTGCTCAGTACTCATGGTGCTGGGTGCTCAGTACTCAGGGTGCTCGGTGCTCAGTTCTCCGGGTGCTCGGTGCTCCGTGTTTGGGGTGCTGGGTGCTCAGTACTCAGGGTGCTGGGTGCTCAGTGCTCAGGGTGCTGGGTGCTCAGTGCTCAGGGTGCTGGGTGCTCAGTACGCAGGGTGCTGGGTGCTCAGTGGTCAGGGTGCTGGGTGCTCAGTGCTGGGTGCTCAGTGCTCGGGGTGCTCGGTGCTCAGTACGTTGGGTGCTCAGTGCTCAGGGTGCTGGGTGCTCAGTGCTCAGGGTGCTGGGTGCTCAGTACTCAGGTTGCTCAGTACTCTGGGTGCTCGGTGCTCAGTACTCAGGGTGCTGGGTGCTCAGTACTCGGGGTGCTGGGTGCTCAGTGCTCAGCGTGCTGGGTGTTCAGTACTCAGGGTGCTCGGTGATCAGTGCTTGGGGTGCTGGGTGCTCAGTACTCAGGGTGCTGGGTGCTCAGTGCTCAGGGTGCTGGGTGCTCAGTACTCGGGGTGCTGGGTGCTCAGTGCTCAGTACTCAGGGTGCAGGGTGCTCAGTACTCAGGGTGCTCAGTACTCAGGGTGCTGGGTGCTCAGTACTCAGGGTGCTATGTGCTCAGTACTCGGGGTGCTGGGTGCTCAGTGCTCAGCGTGCTGGGTGCTCAGTACTCAGGGTGCTCGGTGCTCAGTGCTTGGGGTGCTGGGTGCTCAGTACTCAGGGTGCTGGGTGCTCAGTGCTCAGGGTGCTGGGTGCTCAGTGCTCAGGGTGCTGGGTGCCCAGTACTCAGTGCTCAGGATGCTGGATGCTCAGTGCTCGGGCTGCAGGGTGCTCAGTGCTCAGGGTGCTGGTTGCTCAGTACTCAGGGTGCTGGGTTCTCAGTACTCAGGGTGCTAGGTGCACAGTGCTAGGGGTGCTGGGTGCTCAGTGCTCGGGGTCTGCGTGCTCAGTACTCAGTTTGCTGGGTGCTCAGTACTCAGGGTGCTGGGTACTCAGGGTGCTGGGTTCTCAGTACTCAGGGTGCTAGGTGCACAGTGCTAGGGGTGCTGGGTGCTCAGTGCTCGGGGTCTGGGTGCTCAGTACTCAGGGTGCTGGGTGCTCAGTACTCAGGGTGCTGGGTGCTCAGTGCTCAGGGTGCTGGGTGCTCAGTGCTCAGGGTGCTGGGTGCTCAGTGCTCAGGGTGCTGGGTGCTCAGTGCTCAGGGTGCTTTGTACTCAGTACTCAGGGTTCTGGGTGCTCAGTACTCAGGGTGCTGGGTGCTCAATGCTCAGGGTGCTGGGTGCTCAGTACTCAGGGTGCTGGGTGCTCAGTGCTCAGGGTGATCGGTGCTCAGTACTCAGGGTGCTCAGTACTCAGGGTGCTGGGTGCTCAGTGCTCTCGGTGCTGGGTGCTCAGTGCTCAGGGTGCTGGGTGCTCAGTGCTCAGGGTGCTGGGTGCTCAGTGCTCAGGGTGCTGGGTGCTCAGTGCTCAGGGTGCTGGGTGCTCAGTGCTCGGGGAGCTCGGTGCTCAGTACTCAGGGTGCTGGGTGCTCAGTACTCAGTGCTCGGGGTCCTGGGTGCTCCGTGCTCGGGGTGCTGGGTGCTCAGTACTCAGTGTGCTGGGTGCTCATTCTCGCGGTGCTGGCTGCTCAGTGCTCGGTGTGCTGGGTGCTCAGTGCTCAGGGTGCTGGTGGGTCAGTACTCAGTGTGCTGGATGCTCAGTACTCAGGGTGCTCGGTTCTCAGTACTCAGGGTGCTGGGTGCTCATTCTCGGGGTGCTGGGTGCTCAGTGCTCGGGTTGCTGGGTGCTCAGTACTCAGGGTGCTGGGGGCTCAGTACTCAGGGTGCTGGGTGCTCAGTACTCAGGGTGATCTGTTCTCAGTACTCAGGGTGCTGGGTGCTCAGTGCTCGGGGTGCTGGGTGCTCAGTACTCGGCGTGCTCAGTACTCAGGGTACTGGGTGCTCAGTACTCAGGGTGCTGGGTGCTCAGTACTCGGGGTGCTGGGTGCTCAGTGCTCAGGGTGCTGGGTGCTCAGTGCTCGGGGTGCTGTGTGCTCAGTGCTGAGGGTGCTGGCTGCTCAGTACTCAGGGTGCTGTGTGCTCAGTATTCAGGGTGCTAGGTGCTCAGTACTCAGGGTGCTCAGTGCTCAGTACTCAGGGTGCTGGGTGCTCAGTGCTCAGGGTCCTCGGTGCTCAGTACTCAGGGTGCTCAGTGCTCAGTACTCAGGGTGCTGGGTGCTCAGTACTCAGGGTGCTGGGTGCTCAGTGCTCGGGGTGCTCGGTGATCAGTACTCAGGGTGCTGGGTGCTCAGTGCTCAGGGTGCTGAGTACTCAGTACTCAGGGTGCTGGGTGCTCAGTGCTCAGGGTGCTGGGTGCTCAGTACTCAGGGTGCTGGGTGCTCAGTGCTCGGGGTGCTCGGTGATCAGTACTCAGGGTGCTGGGTGCTCAGTGCTCAGGGTGCTGAGTACTCAGTACTCAGGGTGCTGGGTGCTCAGTGCTCAGGGTGCTGGGTGCTCAGTGCTCAGGGTGCTGGGTGCTCAGTGCTCGGGGTGCTGGGTGCTCAGTGCTCGGGGTGCTGGGTGCTCAGTGCTCAGGGTGCTGGGTGCTCAGTGCTCAGGGTGCTGGGTGCTCATTACTCAGGGTTCTGGGGGCTCAGTACTCAGGGTGCTGGGTGCTCAGTGTTCAGGGTGCTGGGTGCTCAGTCCTCAGGGTGCTGGGTGCTCAGTACTCAGGGTGTTCGGTGCTCAGTACTCAGGGTGCTCAGTGCTCAGAACTCAGGGTGCTGGTTGCTCAGTGCTCGGGGTGCTCGGTGCTCAGTACTCAGGGTGCTGGGTGCTCAGTACTCAGGGTGCTGGGTGCTCAGTACTCAGGGTGCTGGGTGCTCAGTACTCAGGGTGCTGGGTGCTCAGTACTCAGGGTGCTGGGTGCTCAGTGCTCAGGGTGCTGGGTGCTCAGTACTCAGGGTGCTTGGTGCTCAGTACTTAGTGTGCTCGGTGCTCAGTACTCAGGGTGCTGGGTGCTCAGTGCTCAGGGTGCTTTGTACTCAGTACTCAGGGTTCTGGGTGCTCAGTACTCAGGGTGCTGGGTGCTCAGTGCTCAGGGTTCTGGGTGCTCAGTGCTCAGGGTGCTGGGTGCTCAGTACTCAGGGTGCTGGGTGCTCAGTGCTCAGGGTGATCGGTGCTCAGTACTCAGGGTGCTCAGTACTCAGGGTGCTGGGTGCTCAGTGCTCAGGGTGCTGGGTGCTCAGTACTCAGGGTGCTGGGTGCTCAGTGCTCGGTGTGCTGGGTGCTCAGTGCTCAGGGTGCTCAGTGCTCAGGGTGCTGGGTGCTCAGTGCTCGGGGTGCTCGGTGCTCAGGGTGCTGGGTGCTCAGTCCTCAGGGTGCTCAGTGCTCAGGGTGCTGGGTGCTCAGTGCTCGGGGTGCTCGGTGCTCAGTACTCAGGGTGCTGGGTGCTCAGTGCTCAGGGCGCTGGGTGCTCAGTGCTCGGGGTGCTGGGTGCTCAGTGCTCGGGGTGCTGGGTGGTCAGTGCTCAGTGCTCAGGGTGCTGGGTGCTCAGTGCTCAGTGCTCAGGGTGCTGGGTGCTCAGTTCTCAGGGTGCTGGGTGCTCAGTACTCAGGGTGCTGGGTGCTCAGTGATCAGGGTGCTGGGTGCTCAGTAATCTGGGTGTTGGGTGCTCAGTACTCAGGGTGCTGGGTGCTCAGTGCTCGGGGTGCTCGGTGCTCAGTACTCAAGGTGCTGGGTGCTCAGTGCTCAGGGTGCGGGGTGCTCAGTCCTCGGGGTGCTCCGTGCTCAGTGCTCAGGGGGCTGGGTGCTCAGTACTCAGGGTGCTCGGTGCTCAGTACTCAGGGTTCTCAGTGCTCAGGGTGCTGGGTGCTCAGTACTAAGGGTGCTCAGTGCTCAGTACTCGGGGTGCTGGGTGCTCAGTACTCAGGGCGCTCAGTGCTCAGTACTCGGGGTGCTGGGTGCTCAGTGCTCAGTGTGCTCAGTGCTCAGTGCTCGGGGTGCTGGGTGCTCAGTGCTCGGGGCGCTGGGTGCTCAGTGCTCAGGGTGCTGGGTGCTCAGTGCTCAGGGTGCTGGGTGCTCATTGCTCAGGGCGCTGGGTGCTCAGTGCTCGGGGCGCTGGGTGCTCAGTGCTCGGGGTGCTGGGTGCTCAGTGCTCGGGGTGCTGGGTGGTCAGTGCTCAGTACTCAGGGTGCTGTGTGCTCAGTGCTCAGTACTCAGCGTGCTGGGTGCTCAGTGCTCAGAGTGTTGTGTGCTCAGTACTCAGGGTGCTGGGTGCTCAGTGCTCAGTGCTCAGGGTGCTCAGTGCTCAGGGTGCTCAGTGCTCAGGGTGCTGGGTGCTCAGGGTGCTGGGTGCTCAGTGCTCGGGGTGCTGGGTGCTCAGTGCTCAGGGTGCTGGGTGCTCAGTGCTGAGTGCTCAGGGTGCTGGGTGTTCAGTACTCAGGGTGCTCGGTGCTCAGTGCTCAGGGTGCTGGGTGCTCAGTACTCAGGGTGCTGGGTGCTCAGTGCTCGGGGTGCTGGGTGCTCAGTGCTCAGGGTGATCAGTGCTCAGTACTCAGGGTGCTGGGTTCTCAGTTCTCTGGGTGCTGGGTGCTCAGTCCTCAGGGTGCTCAGTACTCAGGATGCTCTGTGCTCAGTGCTCAGTACTCAGGGTGCTCAGTACTCAGGGTGCTGGGTGCTCAGGGCTCGGGGTGCTGGGTGCTCAGTACTCAGGGTGCTGGGTGCTCAGTACTCGGGGTGCTGGGTGCTCAGTACTCAGGGTGCTGGGTGCTCAGTGCTCGGGGTGCTGGGTGCTCACTGCTCAGAGTGATTGGTGCTCAGATCTCAGGGTGCTGGGTGCTCAGTCCTCCGGGTGCTCAGTGCTCAGGGTGCTGGGTGCTCATTGCTCGGTGTGCTCGGTGCTCAGTACTCAGGGTGCTGAGTGCTCAGTACTCAGGGTGCTGGGTGCTCAGTACTCAGGTTGCTGGTTGCTCAGTACTCAGGGTGCTGGGTGCTCAGTGCTCAGGGTGCTGGGTGCTCAGTGCTCGGGGTGCTGGGTGCTCAGGGCTGTGGTGCTGGGTGCTCAGTGCTCAGTGCTCAGGGTGCTGGGTGCTCAGTGCTCAGTGCTCAGGGTGCTGGTTGCTCAGTACTCAGGGTGCTGGGTGCTCAGTACTCAGGGTGCTGGGTGCTCAGTGCTCAGGGTGCTCTGTGCTCAGTACTCAGGGTGCTGGGTGCTCAGTGCTCGGGGTGCTGGGTGCTTAGTGCTCGGGGTGCTGGGTGCTCAGTGCTCGGGGTGCTGGGTGCTCAGTGCTCAGGGTGCTGGGTGCTCAGTACTCAGGGTGCTGGGGGCTCAGTACTCAGGGTGCTGGGTGCTCAGTGTTCAGGGTGCTGGGTGCTCAGTCCTCAGGGTGCTGGGTGCTCAGTACTCAGGGTGTTCGGTGCTCAGTACTCAGGGTCCTCAGTGCTCAGTACTCAGGGTGCTGGTTGCTCAGTGCTCGGGGTGCTCGGTGCTCAGTACTCAGGGTGCTGGGTGCTCAGTACTCAGGGTGCTGGGTGCTCAGTACTCAGGGTGCTGTGTGCTCAGTACTCAGGGTGCTGGGTGCTCAGTACTCAGGGTGCTGGGTGCTCAGTGCTCAGGGTGCTGTGTGCTCAGTACTCAGGGTGCTTGGTGCTCAGTACTTAGTGTGCTCGGTGCTCAGTACTCAGGGTGCTGGGTGCTCAGTGCTCAGGGTGCTTTGTACTCAGTACTCAGGGTTCTGGGTGCTCAGTACTCAGGGTGCTGGGTGCTCAGTGCTCAGGGTGCTGGGTGCTCAGTGCTCAGGGTGCTGGGTGCTCAGTACTCAGGGTGCTGGGTGCTCAGTGCTCAGGGTGATCGGTGCTCAGTACTCAGGGTGCTCAGTACTCAGGGTGCTGGGTGCTCAGTGCTCAGGGTGCTGGGTGCTCAGTACTCAGGGTGCTGGGTGCTCAGTGCTCGGTGTGCTGGGTGCTCAGTGCTCAGGGTGCTCAGTGCTCAGGGTGCTGGGTGCTCAGTGCTCGGTGTGCTCGGTGCTCAGGGTGCTGGGTGCTCAGTCCTCAGGGTGCTCAGTGCTCAGGGTGCTGGGTGCTCAGTGCTCGGGGTGCTCGGTGCTCAGTACTCAGGGTGCTGGGTGCTCAGTACTCATGGTGCTGGGTGCTCAGTACTCAGGGCGCTGGGTGCTCAGTGCTCAGGGTGCTGGGTGCTCAGTGCTCAGGGCGCTGGGTGCTCAGTGCTCGGGGTGCTGGGTGCTCAGTGCTCAGGGTGCTGGGTGGTCAGTGCTCAGTGCTCAGGGTGCTGGGTGCTCAGTGCTCAGTGCTCAGGGTGCTGGGTGCTCAGTACTCAGGGTGCTGGGTGCTCAGTACTCAGGGTGCTGGGTGCTCAGTGATCAGGGTGCTGGGTGCTCAGTACTCTGGGTGTTGGGTGCTCAGTACTCAGGGTGCTGGGTGCTCAGTGCTCGGGGTGCTCGGTGCTCAGTACTCAAGGTGCTGGGTGCTCAGTGCTCAGGGTGCGGGGTGCTCAGTCCTCGGGCTGCTCCGTGCTCAGTGCTCAGGGGGCTGGGTACTCAGTACTCAGGGTGCTCGGTGCTCAGTACTCAGGGTTCTCAGTGCTCAGGGTGCTGGGTGCTCAGTACTCAGGGTTCTCAGTGCTCAGTGTGCTCAGTGCTCAGTGCTCGGGGTGCTGGGTGCTCAGTGCTCGGGGCGCTGGGTGCTCAGTGCTCGGGGTGCTGGGTGCTCAGTACTCAGGGTGCTGTGTGCTCAGTGCTCAGTACTCAGCGTGCTGGGTGCTCAGTGCTCAGAGTGTTGGGTGCTCAGTACTCAGGGTGCTGGGTGCTCAGTGCTCAGTGCTCAGGGTGCTCAGTGCTCAGGGTGCTCAGTGCTCAGGGTGCTGGGTGCTCAGGGTGCTGGGTGCTCAGTGCTCGGGGTGCTGGGTGCTCAGTGCTCAGTGCTCAGGGTGCTGGGTGCTCAGTGCTGAGTGCTCAGGGTGCTGGGTGTTCAGTACTCAAGGTGCTCGCTGCTCAGTGCTCAGGGTGCTGGGTGCTCAGTACTCAGGGTGCTGGGTGCTCAGTGCTCGGGGTGGTGGGTGCTCAGTGCTCAGGGTGATCAGTGCTCAGTACTCAGGGTGCTGGGTTCTCAGTGCTCTGGGTGCTGGGTGCTCAGTCCTCAGGGTGCTCAGTACTCAGGAGGCTCTGTGCTCAGTGCTCAGTACTCAGGGTGCTCAGTACTCAGGGTGCTGGGTGCTCAGTGCTCGGGGTGCTGGGTGCTCAGTACTCAGGGTGCTGGGTGCTCAGTACTCGGGGTGCTGGGTGCTCAGTACTCAGGGTGCTGGGTGCTCAGTGCTCGGGGTGCTGGGTGCTCACTGCTCAGAGTGATCGGTGCTCAGTGCTCAGGGTGCTGGGTGCTCAGTCCTCCGGGTGCTCAGTGCTCAGGGTGCTGGGTGCTCATTGCTCGGTGTGCTCGGTGCTCAGTACTCAGGGTGCTGACTGCTCAGTACTCAGGGTGCTGGGTGCTCAGTACTCAGGTTGCTGGTTGCTCAGTACTCAGGGTGCTGGGTGCTCAGTACTCAGGGTGCTGGGTGCTCAGTGCTCAGGGTGCTGGGTGCTCAGTGCTCGGGGTGCTGGGTGCTCAGGGCTGTGGTGCTGGGTGCTCAGTGCTCAGTGCTCAGGGTGCTGGGTGCTCAGTGCTCAGTGCTCAGGGTGCTGGTTGCTCAGTACTCAGGGTGCTGGGTGCTCAGTACTCAGGGTGCTGGGTGCTCAGTGCTCAGGGTGCTCTGTGCTCAGTACTCAGGGTGCTGGGTGCTCAGTGCTCGGGGTGCTGGGTGCTTAGTGCTCGGGGTGCTGGGTGCTCAGTGCTCGGGGTGCTGGGTGCTCAGTGCTCAGGGTGCTGGGTGCTCAGTACTCAGGGTGCTGGGGGCTCAGTACTCAGGGTGCTGGGTGCTCAGTGTTCAGGGTGCTGGGTGCTCAGTCCTCAGGGTGCTGGGTGCTCAGTACTCAGGGTGTTCGGTGCTCAGTACTCAGGGTCCTCAGTGCTCAGTACTCAGGGTGCTGGTTGCTCAGTGCTCGGGGTGCTCGGTGCTCAGTACTCAGGGTGCTGGGTGCTCAGTACTCAGGGTGCTGGGTGCTCAGTACTCAGGGTGCTGTGTGCTCAGTACTCAGGGTGCTGGGTGCTCAGTACTCAGGGTGCTGGGTGCTCAGTGCTCAGGGTGCTGTGTGCTCAGTACTCAGGGTGCTTGGTGCTCAGTACTTAGTGTGCTCGGTGCTCAGTACTCAGGGTGCTGGGTGCTCAGTGCTCAGGGTGCTTTGTACTCAGTACTCAGGGTTCTGGGTGCTCAGTACTCAGGGTGCTGGGTGCTCAGTGCTCAGGGTGCTGGGTGCTCAGTGCTCAGGGTGCTGGGTGCTCAGTACTCAGGGTGCTGGGTGCTCAGTGCTCAGGGTGATCGGTGCTCAGTACTCAGGGTGCTCAGTACTCAGGGTGCTGGGTGCTCAGTGCTCAGGGTGCTGGGTGCTCAGTACTCAGGGTGCTGGGTGCTCAGTGCTCGGTGTGCTGGGTGCTCAGTGCTCAGGGTGCTCAGTGCTCAGGGTGCTGGGTGCTCAGTGCTCGGTGTGCTCGGTGCTCAGGGTGCTGGGTGCTCAGTCCTCAGGGTGCTCAGTGCTCAGGGTGCTGGGTGCTCAGTGCTCGGGGTGCTCGGTGCTCAGTACTCAGGGTGCTGGGTGCTCAGTACTCATGGTGCTGGGTGCTCAGTACTCAGGGCGCTGGGTGCTCAGTGCTCAGGGTGCTGGGTGCTCAGTGCTCAGGGCGCTGGGTGCTCAGTGCTCGGGGTGCTGGGTGCTCAGTGCTCGGGGTGCTGGGTGGTCAGTGCTCAGTGCTCAGGGTGCTGGGTGCTCAGTGCTCAGTGCTCAGGGTGCTGGGTGCTCAGTACTCAGGGTGCTGGGTGCTCAGTACTCAGGGTGCTGGGTGCTCAGTGATCAGGGTGCTGGGTGCTCAGTACTCTGGGTGTTGGGTGCTCAGTACTCAGGGTGCTGGGTGCTCAGTGCTCGGGGTGCTCGGTGCTCAGTACTCAAGGTGCTGGGTGCTCAGTGCTCAGGGTGCGGGGTGCTCAGTCCTCGGGCTGCTCCGTGCTCAGTGCTCAGGGGGCTGGGTACTCAGTACTCAGGGTGCTCGGTGCTCAGTACTCAGGGTTCTCAGTGCTCAGGGTGCTGGGTGCTCAGTACTCAGGGTTCTCAGTGCTCAGTGTGCTCAGTGCTCAGTGCTCGGGGTGCTGGGTGCTCAGTGCTCGGGGCGCTGGGTGCTCAGTGCTCGGGGTGCTGGGTGCTCAGTACTCAGGGTGCTGTGTGCTCAGTGCTCAGTACTCAGCGTGCTGGGTGCTCAGTGCTCAGAGTGTTGGGTGCTCAGTACTCAGGGTGCTGGGTGCTCAGTGCTCAGTGCTCAGGGTGCTCAGTGCTCAGGGTGCTCAGTGCTCAGGGTGCTGGGTGCTCAGGGTGCTGGGTGCTCAGTGCTCGGGGTGCTGGGTGCTCAGTGCTCAGTGCTCAGGGTGCTGGGTGCTCAGTGCTGAGTGCTCAGGGTGCTGGGTGTTCAGTACTCAAGGTGCTCGCTGCTCAGTGCTCAGGGTGCTGGGTGCTCAGTACTCAGGGTGCTGGGTGCTCAGTGCTCGGGGTGGTGGGTGCTCAGTGCTCAGGGTGATCAGTGCTCAGTACTCAGGGTGCTGGGTTCTCAGTGCTCTGGGTGCTGGGTGCTCAGTCCTCAGGGTGCTCAGTACTCAGGAGGCTCTGTGCTCAGTGCTCAGTACTCAGGGTGCTCAGTACTCAGGGTGCTGGGTGCTCAGTGCTCGGGGTGCTGGGTGCTCAGTACTCAGGGTGCTGGGTGCTCAGTACTCGGGGTGCTGGGTGCTCAGTACTCAGGGTGCTGGGTGCTCAGTGCTCGGGGTGCTGGGTGCTCACTGCTCAGAGTGATCGGTGCTCAGTGCTCAGGGTGCTGGGTGCTCAGTCCTCCGGGTGCTCAGTGCTCAGGGTGCTGGGTGCTCATTGCTCGGTGTGCTCGGTGCTCAGTACTCAGGGTGCTGACTGCTCAGTACTCAGGGTGCTGGGTGCTCAGTACTCAGGTTGCTGGTTGCTCAGTACTCAGGGTGCTGGGTGCTCAGTGCTCAGGGGGCTGGGTGCTCAGTGCTCGGGGTGCTGGGTGCTCAGGGCTGTGGTGCTGGGTGCTCAGTGCTCAGGGTGCTGGGTGCTCAGTGCTCAGTGCTCAGGGTGCTGGTTGCTCAGTACTCAGGGTGCTGTGTGCTCAGTACTCAGGGTGCTGGGTGCTCAGTACTCAGGTTGCTGGTTGCTCAGTACTCAGGGTGCTGGGTGCTCAGTGCTCAGGGTGCTGGGTGCTCAGTGCTCGGGGTGCTGCGTGCTCAGGGCTGTGGTGCTGGGTGCTCAGTGCTCAGTGCTCAGGGTGCTGGGTGCTCAGTGCTCAGTGCTCAGGGTGCTGGTTGCTCAGTACTCAGGGTGCTGGGTGCTCAGTACTCAGGGTGCTGGGTGCTCAGTGCTCAGGGTGCTCTGTGCTCAGTACTCAGGGTGCAGGGTGCTCAGTGCTCGGGGTGCTGGGTGCTTAGTGCTCGGGGTGCTGGGTGCTCAGTGCTCGGGGTGCTGGGTGCTCAGTGCTCAGGGTGCTGGGTGCTCAGTACTCAGGGTGCTGGGGGCTCAGTACTCAGGGTGCTGGGTGCTCAGTGTTCAGGGTGCTGGGTGCTCAGTCCTCAGGGTGCTGGGTGCTCAGTACTCAGGGTGTTCGGTGCTCAGTACTCAGGGTGCTCAGTGCTCAGTACTCAGGGTGCTGGTTGCTCAGTGCTCGGGGTGCTCGGTGCTCAGTACTCAGGGTGCTGGGTGCTCAGTACTCAGGGTGCTGGGTGCTCAGTACTCAGGGTGCTGTGTGCTCAGTACTCAGGGTGCTGGGTGCTCAGTACTCAGGGTGCTGGGTGCTCAGTGCTCAGGGTGCTGTGTGCTCAGTACTCAGGGTGCTTGGTGCTCAGTACTTAGTGTGCTCGGTGCTCAGTACTCAGGGTGCTGGGTGCTCAGTGCTCAGGGTGCTTTGTACTCAGTACTCAGGGTTCTGGGTGCTCAGTACTCAGGGTGCTGGGTGCTCAGTGCTCAGGGTGCTGGGTGCTCAGTGCTCAGGTTGCTGGGTGCTCAGTACTCAGGGTGCTGGGTGCTCAGTGCTCAGGGTGATCGGTGCTCAGTACTCAGGGTGCTCAGTACTCAGGGTGCTGGGTGCTCAGTGCTCAGGGTGCTGGGTGCTCAGTACTCAGGGTGCTGGGTGCTCAGTGCTCGGTGTGCTGGGTGCTCAGTGCTCAGGGTGCTCAGTGCTCAGGGTGCTGGGTGCTCAGTGCTCGGTGTGCTCGGTGCTCAGGGTGCTGGGTGCTCAGTCCTCAGGGTGCTCAGTGCTCAGGGTGCTGGGTGCTCAGTGCTCGGGGTGCTCGGTGCTCAGTACTCAGGGTGCTGGGTGCTCAGTACTCATGGTGCTGGGTGCTCAGTACTCAGGGGGCTGGGTGCTCAGTGCTCAGGGTGCTGGGTGCTCAGTGCTCAGGGCGCTGGGTGCTCAGTGCTCGGGGTGCTGGGTGCTCAGTGCTCGGGGTGCTGGGTGGTCAGTGCTCAGTGCTCAGGGTGCTGGGTGCTCAGTGCTCAGTGCTCAGGGTGCTGGGTGCTCAGTACTCACGGTGCTGGGTGCTCAGTACTCAGGGTGCTGGGTGCTCAGTGATCAGGGTGCTGGGTGCTCAGTACTCTGGGTGTTGGGTGCTCAGTACTCAGGGTGCTGGGTGCTCAGTGCTCGGGGTGCTCGGTGCTCAGTACTCAAGGTGCTGGGTGCTCAGTGCTCAGGGTGCGGGGTGCACAGTCCTCGGGCTGCTCCGTGCTCAGTGCTCAGGGGGCTGGGTACTCAGTACTCAGGGTGCTCGGTGCTCAGTACTCAGGGTGCTCAGTGCTCAGGGTGCTGGGTGCTCAGTACTCAGGGTTCTCAGTGCTCAGTGTTCTCAGTGCTCAGTGCTCAGGGTGCTGGGTGCTCAGTGCTCGGGGCGCTGGGTGCTCAGTGCTCGGGGTGCTGGGTGCTCAGTACTCAGGGTGCTGTGTGCTCAGTGCTCAGTACTCAGCGTGCTGGGTGCTCAGTGCTCAGAGTGTTGGGTGCTCAGTACTCAGGGTGCTGGGTGCTCAGTGCTCAGTGCTCAGGGTGCTCAGTGCTCAGGGTGCTCAGTGCTCAGGGTGCTGGGTGCTCAGGGTGCTGGGTGCTCAGTGCTCGGGGTGCTGGGTGCTCAGTGCTCAGTGCTCAGGGTGCTGGGTGCTCAGTGCTGAGTGCTCAGGGTGCTGGGTGTTCAGTACTCAGGGTGCTCGCTGCTCAGTGCTCAGGGTGCTGGGTGCTCAGTACTCAGGGTGCTGGGTGCTCAGTGCTCGGGGTGCTGGGTGCTCAGTGCTCAGGGTGATCAGTGCTCAGTACTCAGGGTGCTGGGTTCTCAGTGCTCTGGGTGCTGGGTGCTCAGTCCTCAGGGTGCTCAGTACTCAGGATGCTCTGTGCTCAGTGCTCAGTACTCAGGGTGCTCAGTACTCAGGGTGCTGGGTGCTCAGTGCTCGGGGTGCTCGCTGCTCAGTACTCAGGATGCTCTGTGCTCAGTGCTCAGTACTCAGGGTGCTCAGTGCTCAGGGTGCTGTGTGCTCATTGCTCGGTGTGCTCGGTGCTCTGTACTCAGGGTGCTGACTGCTCAGTACTCAGGGTGCTGGGTGCTCAGTACTCAGGTTGCTGGTTGCTCAGTACTCAGGGTGCTGGGTGCTCAGTGCTCAGGGTGCTGGGTGCTCAGTGCTCGGGGTGCTGGGTGCTCAGGGCTGTGGTGCTGGGTGCTCAGTGCTCAGGGTGCTGGGTGCTCAGTGCTCAGTGCTCAGGGTGCTGGTTGCTCAGTACTCAGGGTGCTGGGTGCTCTGTACTCAGGGTGCTGGGTGCTCAGTGCTCAGGGTGCTCTGTGCTCAGTACTCAGGGTGCTGGGTGCTCAGTGCTTGGGGTGCTGCGTGCTCAGTGCTCAGGGAGCTGGGTGCTCAGTGCTCAGGGTGCTGGGTGCTCAGTACTCAGGGTGCTGGGTGCTCAGTGCTCGTTGTGCTCGGTGCTCAGTACTCAAGGTGCTGGGTGCTCAGTGCTCAGGGTGCTGGGTGCTCAGTCCTCGGGGTGCTCCGTGCTCAGTGATCAGGGTGCTGGGTGCTCAGTACTCAGGGTGCTCGGTGCTCAGTACTCAGGGTTTTCAGTGCTCAGTACTCAGGGTGCTGGGTGCTCAGTGCTCAGGGTGCTGGGTGCTCAGTACTCAGGGTGCTCAGTGCTCAGTACTCGGGGTGCTTGGTGCTCAGTACTCAGGGTGCTCAGTGCTCAGTACTCCGGGTGCTGGGTGCTCAGTGCTCAGGGTGCTCAGTGCTCAGTGCTCGGGGTGCTGGGTGCTCAGTGCTCGGGGCGCTGGGTGCTCAGTGCTCGGGGTGCTGGGTGCTCAGTACTCGGGGTGCTGGGTGCTCAGTGCTCAGGGTGCTCAGTGCTCAGTACTCAGTGCTCAGGGTGCTCAGTGCGCAGTGCTCAGGGTGCTGGGTGTTCAGTACTCAGGGTGCTGGGTGCTCAGTACTCAGGGTGCTGGCTGCTCAGTGCTCAGTGTGCTGGGAGCTCAGTAGTCTGGGTGTTGGGTGCTCAGTACTCAGGGTGCTGGGTGCTCCGTGCTCAGGGTGCTCTGTGCTCAGTGCTCAGGGTTCTGGGTGCTCAGTGCTCAGGGTGCTGGGTGCTCAGTACTCAGGGTGCTGGGTGCTTAGTGCTCGAGGTGCTCGGTGCTCAGTACTCAAGGTGCTGGGTGCTCAGTGCTCAGGGTGCTGGGTGCTCAGTACTCGGGGTTCTCCGTGCTCATGGTGCTGGGTGCTCAGTGCTCAGGGTGCTTGGTGCTCAGTGCTCGGGGTGCTGGGTGCTGAGTGCTCAGGGTGCTGGGTGCTCAGTGCTCGGGGTGCTCGGTGCTCAGTGCTCAGGGTGCTGGGTGCTCAGTACTCAGGGTGCTGGGTGCTTAGTACTCAGGGTGCTCAGTGCTCAGTACACAGGGTGCTGGGTGCTCAGTGCTCGGGGTGCTGGGTGCTCAGTGCTCAGTACTCAGGGTGCTGGGTGCTCAGTGCTCAGGGTGCTGGGTGCTCAGTACTCAGCGTGCTGGGTGCTCAGTACTCAGGGTGCTGGGTGCTCAGTGCTCAGGGTGCTGGGTGCTCAGTGCTCAGGGTGCTGGGTGCTCAGTGATCGGGGTGCTGGGTGCTCAGTACTCAGGGTGCTCAGTGCTCGGTTAGCTCGGTGCTCAGTACTCAGGGTGCTGGGTGCTCAGTACTCAGTGCTCGGGGTCCTGGGTGCTCCATGCTCGGGGTGCTGGGTGCTCAGTGCTCTGGGTGCTGGGTGCTCAGTACTCAGGGTGCTGGGTGCTCAGTACTCAGGGTGCTGGGTGCTCAGTGCTCAGGGTGCTGTGTGCTCAGTACTCAGGGTGCTGGGTGCTCAGTACTCAGGGTGCTCGGTGCTCAGTACTCAGGGTGCTGGGTCCTCAGTGCTCAGGGTGCTGGGTACTCAGTACTCAGGGTGCTGGGTGCTCAGTACTCAGGGTGCTGGGTGCTCAGTGCTCAGGGTGCTGGGTGCTCAGTGCTCAGGGTGCTGGGTGCTCAGTACTCAGGGTGCTGGGTTCTCAGTGCTCAGGGTGATCGGTGCTCAGTACTCAGGGTGCTCAGTACTCAGGGTGCTGGGTGCTCAGTGCTCAGGGTGCTGGGTGCTCAGTACTCAGGGTGCTGGGTGCTCAGTGCTCGGGGTGCTGGGTGCTCAGTGCTCAGGGTGATCGGTGCTCAGTACTCAGGGTGCTGGGTGCTCAGTGCTCAGGGTGCTGGGTGCTCAGTCCTCAGGGTGCTCAGTGCTCAGGGTGCTGGGTGCTCAGTACTCATGGTGCTGGGTGCTCAGTACTCAGGGGGCTGGGTGCTCAGTGCTCAGTGTGCTGGGTGCTCAGTGCTCAGGGCGCTGGGTGCTCAGTGCCCGGGGTGCTGGGTGCTCAGTGCTCGGGGTGCTGGGTGGTCAGTGCTCAGTGCTCAAGGTGCTGGGTGCTCAGTGCTCAGTGCTCTGGGTGCTGGGTGCTCAGTACTCAGGGTGCTGGGTGCTCAGTACTCAGGGTGCTGGGTGCTCAGTGCTCAGGGTGCTCAGTGCTCAGTACTCGGGGTGCTGGGTGCTCAGTGCTCAGTGTGCTCAGTGCTCAGTGCTCAGGGTGCTGGGTTCTCAACGCTCGGGGCGCTGGGTGCTCAGTGCTCGGGGTGCTGGGTGCTCTGTACTCAGGGTGCTGTGTGCTCAGTGCTCAGTACTCAGCGTGCTGGGTGCTCAGTGCTCAGAGTGTTGGGTGCTCAGTACTCAGGGTGCTGGGTGCTCAGTGCTCAGTGCTGAGGGTGCTCAGTGCTCAGGGTGCTCAGTGCTCAGGGTGCTGGGTGCTCAGGGTGCTGGGTGCTCAGTGCTCGGGGTGCTGGGTGCTCAGTTCTCAGTGCTCAGGGTGCTGTGTGCTCAGTGCTCAGTGCTCAGGGTGCTGGGTGTTCAGTACTCAGGGTGCTCGGTGCTCAGTGCTCAGGGTGCTAGGTGCTCAGTACTCAGGGTTCTGGGTGCTCAGTGCTCGGGGTGCTGGGTGCTCAGTACTCAGGGTGCTGGGTGCTCAGTACTCAGGGTGCTGGGTGCTCAGTGCTCAGGGTGCTGGGTGCTCAGTACTCAGGGTGCTCGGTGCTCCGTACTCAGGGTGCTCGGTGCTCAGTACTCAGGGTGCTGGGTGCTCAGTACTCAGGGTGCTGGGTGCTCAGTACTCAGGGTGCTGGGTGCTCTGTGCTCAGGGTGCTGGGTGCTCAGTGCTCTGGGTGCTGGGTGCTCAGTGCTCAGTGTGCTGGGTGCTCAGTGCTCAGGGTGCTGGGTGCTCAGTGATCGGGGTGATGGGTGCTGAGTGCTCAGGGTGCTGAGTGCTCAGTGCTCGGGGTGCTCGGTGCTCAGTGCTTAGGGTCCTGGGTGCTCAGTACTCAGGGTGCTGGGTGCTTAGTAATCAGGGTGCTCAGTGCTCAGTACACAGGGTGCTGGGTGCTCAGGGCTCGGGGTGCTGGGTGCTCAGTGCTCAGTACTCAGGGTGCTGGGTGCTCATTGCTCAGGGTGCTGAGTGCTCAGTACTCAGGGTGCTGGGTGCTCAGTATTCAGGGTGCTGGGTGCTCAGTACTCAGGGTGCTGGGTGCTCAGTGCTCGGGGTGCTCGGTGATCAGTACTCAGGGTGCTGGGTGCTCAGTACTCAGGGTGCTGGGTGTTCAGTGCTCAGGGTGCTGGGTGCTCAGTGCTCAGGGTGCTGGGTGCTCAGTGCTCGGGGAGCTCGGTGCTCAGTACTCAGGGTGCTGGCTGCTCAGTACTCAGTGCTCGGGGTCCTGGGTGCTCCGAGCTCGGGGTGATCTGTTCTCAGTACTCAGGGTGCTGGGTGCTCAGTGCTCGGGGTGCTGGGTGCTCAGTACTCGGGGTGCTCAGTACTCAGGGTACTGGGTGCTCAGTACTCAGTGTGCTGGGTGCTCAGAGCTCGGGGTGCTCGGTGCTCAGTACTCGGGGTGCTGGGTGCTCAGTGCTCAGGGTGCTGGGTGCTCAGTGCTCGGAGTGCTGGGTGCTCAGTGCTGAGGGTTCTGGCTGCTCAGTGCTCAGGGTGCTGGGTGCTCAGTACTCAGGGTGCTAGGTGCTCAGTACTCAGGGTGCTCAGTGCTCAGTACTCAGCGTGCTGGGTGCTCAGTGCTCAGGGTCCTCGGTGCTCAGTACTCACGGTGTTCAGTGCTCAGTACTCAGCGTGCTTTGTGCTCAGTGCTCAGGGTACTGGGTGCTCAGTACTCAGGGTGCTGGGTGCTCAGTATTCAGGGTGCTGGGTGCTCAGTACTCAGGGTGCTGGGTGCTCAGTGCTCGGGGTGCTCGGTGTTCAGTACTCAGGGTGCTGGGTGCTCATTACTCAGGGTGCTGGGTGCTCAGTGCTCAGGGTGCTGGGTGCTCAGTGCTCGGGGTGCTCGGTGATCAGTACTCAGGGTCCTGGGTGCTCAGTGCTCAGGGTGCTGAGTACTCAGTACTCAGGGTGCTTTGTGCTCAGTGCTCGGGGTGCTGGGTGCTCAGTGCTCAGGGTGCTGGGTGCTCAGTACTCAGGGTGCTGGGTGCTCATTACTCAGGGTGCTGGGTGCTCAGTGCTCAGGGTGCTGGGTGCTCAGTCCTCAGGGTGCTGGGTGCTCAGTACTCAGGGTGTTCGGTGCTTAGTACTCAGGGTGCTCAGTGCTCAGTACTCAGGGTGCTGGTTGCTCAGTGCTCGGGGTGCTCGGTGCTCAGTACTCACGGTGCTGGGTGCTCAGTACTCAGGGTGCTGGGTGCTCCGTACTCAGGGTGCTGGGTGCTCAGTACTCAGGGTGCTGGGTGCTCAGTACTCAGGGTGCTGGGTGCTCAGTGCTCAGGGTGCTGGGTGCTCAGTACTCAGGGTGCTGGGTGCTCAGTACACAGGGTGCTCGGTGCTCAGTACTCAGGGTGCTGGGTGCTCAGTGCTCAGGGCGCTTTGTACTCAGTACTCAGGGTTCTGGGTGCTCAGTACTCAGGGTGCTGGGTGCTCAGTGCTCAGGGTGCTGGGTGCTCAGTGCTCAGGGTGCTGTGTGCTCAGTACTCAGGGTCCTGGGTGCTCAGTGCTCAGGGTGATCGGTGCTCAGTACTCAGGGTGCTCAGTACTCAGGGTGCTGTGTGCTCAGTGCTCAGGGTGCTGGGTGCTCAGTACTCAGGGTGCTCAGTGCTCAGGGTGCTGGGTGCTCAGGGTGCCTGGTGCTCAGTGCTCGGGATGCTGGGTGCTCAGTGCTCAGTACTCAGCGTGCTGGGTGCTCAGTGCTCAGGGTGCTGGGTGCTCAGTACTCAGGGTGCTCGGTGCTCAGTACTCAGGGTGCTCGGTGCTCAGTACTCAGGGTGCTGGGTGCTCAGTACTCAGGGTGCTGGGTGCTCAGTACTCAGGGTGCTGGGTGCTCTGTGCTCAGGGTGCTGGGTGCTCAGTGCTCTGGGTGCTGGGTGCTCAGTGCTCAGTGTGCTGGGTGCTCAGTGCTCAGGGTGCTGGGTGCTCAGTGATCGGGGTGATGGGTGCTGAGTGCTCAGGGTGCTGAGTGCTCAGTGTTCGGGGTGCTCGGTGCTCAGTGCTTAGGGTCCTGGGTGCTCAGTACTCAGGGTGCTGGGTGCTTAGTAATCAGGGTGTTCAGTGCTCAGTACACAGGGTGCTGGGTGCTCAGTGCTCGGGGTGCTGGGTGCTCAGTGCTCAGTACTCAGGGTGCTGGGTGCTCATTGCTCAGGGTGCTGAGTGCTCAGTACTCAGGGTGCTGGGTGCTCAGTATTCAGGGTGCTGGGTGCTCAGTACTCAGGGTGCTGGGTGCTTAGTGCTCGGGGTGCTCGGTGATCAGTACTCAGGGTGCTGGGTGCTCAGTACTCAGGGTGCTGGGTGTTCAGTGCTCAGGGTGCTGGGTGCTCAGTGCTCAGGGTGCTGGGTGCTCAGTGCTCGGGGAGCTCGGTGCTCAGTACTCAGGGTGCTGGCTGCTCAGTACTCAGTGCTCGGGGTCCTGGGTGCTGCGAGCTCGGGGTGATCTGTTCTCAGTACTCAGGGTGCTGGGTGCTCAGTGCTCGGGGTGCTGGGTGCTCAGTACTCGGGGTGCTCAGTACTCAGGGTACTGGGTGCTCAGTACTCAGTGTGCTGGGTGCTCAGAGCTCGGGGTGCTCGGTGCTCAGTACTCGGGGTGCTGGGTGCTCAGTGCTCAGGGTGCTGGGTGCTCAGTGCTCGGAGTGCTGGGTGCTCAGTGCTGAGGGTTCTGGCTGCTCAGTGCTCAGGGTGCTGGGTGCTCAGTACTCAGGGTGCTAGGTGCTCAGTACTCAGGGTGCTCAGTGCTCAGTACTCAGCGTGCTGGGTGCTCAGTGCTCAGGGTCCTCGGTGCTCAGTACTCACGGTGTTCAGTGCTCAGTACTCAGCGTGCTTTGTGCTCAGTGCTCAGGGTGCTGGGTGCTCAGTACTCAGGGTGCTGGGTGCTCAGTATTCAGGGTGCTGGGTGCTCAGTACTCAGGGTGCTGGGTGCTCAGTGCTCGGGGTGCTCGGTGATCAGTACTCAGGGTGCTGGGTGCTCATTACTCAGGGTGCTGGGTGCTCAGTGCTCAGGGTGCTGGGTGCTCAGTGCTCGGGGTGCTCGGTGATCAGTACTCAGGGTGCTGGGTGCTCAGTGCTCAGGGTGCTGAGTACTCAGTACTCAGGGTGCTGGGTGCTCAGTGCTCGGGGTGCTGGGTGCTCAGTGCTCAGGGTGCTGGGTGCTCAGTACTCAGGGTGCTGGGTGCTCATTACTCAGGGTGCTGGGTGCTCAGTGCTCAGGGTGCTGGGTGCTCAGTCCTCAGGGTGCTGGGTGCTCAGTACTCAGGGTGTTCGGTGCTTAGTACTCAGGGTGCTCAGTGCTCAGTACTCAGGGTGCTGGTTGCTCAGTGCTCGGGGTGCTCGGTGCTCAGTACTCACGGTGCTGGGTGCTCAGTACTCAGGGTGCTGGGTGCTCCGTACTCAGGGTGCTGGGTGCTCAGTACTCAGGGTGCTGGGTGCTCAGTACTCAGGCTGCTGGGTGCTCAGTGCTCAGGGTGCTGGGTGCTCAGTACTCAGGGTGCTGGGTGCTCAGTACACAGGGTGCTCGGTGCTCAGTACTCAGGGTGCTGGGTGCTCAGTGCTCAGGGCGCTTTGTACTCAGTACTCAGGGTTCTGGGTGCTCAGTACTCAGGGTGCTGGGTGCTCAGTGCTCAGGGTGCTGGGTGCTCAGTGCTCAGGGTGCTGTGTGCTCAGTACTCAGGGTGCTGGGTGCTCAGTGCTCAGGGTGATCGGTGCTCAGTACTCAGGGTGCTCAGTACTCAGGGTGCTGTGTGCTCAGTGCTCAGGGTGCTGGGTGCTCAGTACTCAGGGTGCTCAGTGCTCAGGGTGCTGGGTGCTCAGGGTGCCTGGTGCTCAGTGCTCGGGATGCTGGGTGCTCAGTGCTCAGTGCTCAGGGTGCTGGGTGCTCAGTGCTCAGGGTGCTGTGTGCTCAGTGCTCAGTACTCAGCGTGCTGGGTGCTCAGTGCTCAGAGTGTTGGGTGCTCAGTACTCAGGGTGCTGGGTGCTCAGTGCTCAGTGCTCAGGGTGATCAGTGCTCAGGGTGCTCAGTGCTCTGGGTGCTGGGTGCTCAGGGTGCTGGGTGCTCAGTGCTCGGGGTGCTGGGTGCTCAGTGCTCAGTGCTCAGGGTGCTGAGTGCTCAGTGCTCAGTGCTCAGGTTGCTGGGTGTTCAGTACTCAGGGTGCTCGGTGCTCAGTGCTCAGGGTGCTAGGTGCTCAGTACTCAGGGTGCTGGGTGCTCAGTTCTCGGGGTGCTGGGTGCTCAGTGCTCAGGGTGATCAGTGCTCAGTACTCAGGGTGCTGGGTGCTCAGTACTCAGGGTGCTGGGTGCTCAGTGCTCAGGGTGCTGGGTGCTCAGTACTCAGGGTGCTGTGTGCTCAGTACTCAGGGTGCTCCGTGCTCAGTACTCAGGGTGCTGGGTGCTCAGTGCTCAGGGTGCTTTGTACTCAGTACTCAGGGTTCTGGGTGCTCAGTACTCAGGGTGCTGGGTGCTCAATGCTCAGGGTGCTGGGTGCTCAGTGCTCAGGGTGCTGGGTGCTCAGTACTCAGGGTGCTGGGTGCTCAGTGCTCAGGGTGATCGGTGCTCAGTACTCAGGGTGCTCAGTACTCAGGGTGCTGGGTGCTCAGTACTCAGGGTGCTGGGTGCTCAGCGCTCAGGGTGCTGGGTGCTCAGTGCTCTGGGTGCTGGGTGCTCAGTGCTCAGGGTGCTGGGTGCTCAGAGCTCAGGGTGCTGGGTGCTCAGTGATCGGGGTGATGGGTGCTGAGTGCTCAGGGTGCTGGGTGCTCAGTGCTCGGGGTGCTCTGTGCTCAGTGCTCAGGGTCCTGGGTGCTCAGTACTCAGGGTGCTAGGTGCTTAGTAATCAGGCTGCTCAGTGCTCAGTACACAGGGTGCTGGGTGCTCAGTGCTCGGGGTGCTGGGTGCTCAGTGCTCAGGGTGCTAGGTGCTTAGTAATCAGTGTGCTCAGTGCTCAGTACACAGGGTCCTGGGTGCTCAGTACTCAGGGTGCTGGGTGCTTAGTAATCAGGGTGTTCAGTGCTCAGTACACAGGGTGCTGGGTGCTCAGTGCTCGGGGTGCTGGGTGCTCAGTGCTCAGTACTCAGGGTGCTGGGTGCTCATTGCTCAGGGTGCTGAGTGCTCAGTACTCAGGGTGCTGGGTGCTCAGTATTCAGGGTGCTGGGTGCTCAGTACTCAGGGTGCTGGGTGCTTAGTGCTCGGGGTGCTCGGTGATCAGTACTCAGGGTGCTGGGTGCTCAGTACTCAGGGTGCTGGGTGTTCAGTGCTCAGGGTGCTGGGTGCTCAGTGCTCAGGGTGCTGGGTGCTCAGTGCTCGGGGAGCTCGGTGCTCAGTACTCAGGGTGCTGGCTGCTCAGTACTCAGTGCTCGGGGTCCTGGGTGCTCCGAGCTCGGGGTGATCTGTTCTCAGTACTCAGGGTGCTGGGTGCTCAGTGCTCGGGGTGCTGGGTGCTCAGTACTCGGGGTGCTCAGTACTCAGGGTACTGGGTGCTCAGTACTCAGTGTGCTGGGTGCTCAGAGCTCGGGGTGCTCGGTGCTCAGTACTCGGGGTGCTGGGTGCTCAGTGCTCAGGGTGCTGGGTGCTCAGTGCTCGGAGTGCTGGGTGCTCAGTGCTGAGGGTTCTGGCTGCTCAGTGCTCAGGGTGCTGGGTGCTCAGTACTCAGGGTGCTAGGTGCTCAGTACTCAGGGTGCTCAGTGCTCAGTACTCAGCGTGCTGGGTGCTCAGTGCTCAGGGTCCTCGGTGCTCAGTACTCACGGTGTTCAGTGCTCAGTACTCAGCGTGCTTTGTGCTCAGTGCTCAGGGTGCTGGGTGCTCAGTACTCAGGGTGCTGGGTGCTCAGTACTCAGGGTGCTGGGTGCTCAGTGCTCAGGGTGCTGAGTACTCAGTACTCAGGGTGCTGGGTGCTCAGTGCTCGGGGTGCTGGGTGCTCAGTGCTCAGGGTGCTGGGTGCTCAGTACTCAGGGTGCTGGGTGCTCATTACTCAGGGTGCTGGGTGCTCAGTGCTCAGGGTGCTGGGTGCTCAGTCCTCAGGGTGCTGGGTGCTCAGTACTCAGGGTGTTCGGTGCTTAGTACTCAGGGTGCTCAGTGCTCAGTACTCAGGGTGCTGGTTGCTCAGTGCTCGGGGTGCTCGGTGCTCAGTACTCACGGTGCTGGGTGCTCAGTACTCAGGGTGCTGGGTTCTCCGTACTCAGGGTGCTGGGTGCTCAGTACTCAGGGTGCTGGGTGCTCAGTACTCAGGGTGCTGGGTGTTCAGTGCTCAGGGTGCTGGGTGCTCAGTACTCAGGGTGCTGGGTGCTCAGTACACAGGGTGCTCGGTGCTCAGTACTCAGGGTGCTGGGTGCTCAGTGCTCAGGGCGCTTTGTACTCAGTACTCAGGGTTCTGGGTGCTCAGTACTCAGGGTGCTGGGTGCTCAGTGCTCAGGGTGCTGGGTGCTCAGTGCTCAGGGTGCTGTGTGCTCAGTACTCAGGGTGCTGGGTGCTCAGTGCTCAGGGTGATCGGTGCTCAGTACTCAGGGTGCTCAGTACTCAGGGTGCTGTGTGCTCAGTGCTCAGGGTGCTGGGTGCTCAGTACTAAGGGTGCTCAGTGCTCAGGGTGCTGGGTGCTCAGGGTGCCTGGTGCTCAGTGCTCGGGATGCTATGTGCTCAGTGCTCAGTGCTCAGGGTGCTGGGTGCTCAGTGCTCAGGGTGCTGTGTGCTCAGTGCTCAGTACTCAGCGTGCTGGGTGCTCAGTGCTCAGAGTGTTGGGTGCTCAGTACTCAGGGTGCTGGGTGCTCAGTGCTCAGTGCTCAGGGTGATCAGTGCTCAGGGTGCTCAGTGCTCTGGGTGCTGGGTGCTCAGGGTGCTGGGTGCTCAGTGCTCGGGGTGCTGGGTGCTCAGTGCTCAGTGCTCAGGGTGCTGAGTGCTCAGTGCTCAGTGCTCAGGTTGCTGGGTGTTCAGTACTCAGGGTGCTCGGTGCTCAGTGCTCAGGGTGCTAGGTGCTCAGTACTCAGGGTGCTGGGTGCTCAGTTCTCGGGGTGCTGGGTGCTCAGTGCTCAGGGTGATCAGTGCTCAGTACTCAGGGTGCTGGGTGCTCAGTACTCAGGGTGCTGGGTGCTCAGTGCTCAGGGTGCTGGGTGCTCAGTACTCAGGGTGCTGTGTGCTCAGTACTCAGGGTGCTCCGTGCTCAGTACTCAGGGTGCTGGGTGCTCAGTGCTCAGGGTGCTTTGTACTCAGTACTCAGGGTTCTGGGTGCTCAGTACTCAGGGTGCTGGGTGCTCAATGCTCAGGGTGCTGGGTGCTCAGTGCTCAGGGTGCTGGGTGCTCAGTACTCAGGGTGCTGGGTGCTCAGTGCTCAGGGTGATCGGTGCTCAGTACTCAGGGTGCTCAGTACTCAGGGTGCTGGGTGCTCAGTACTCAGGGTGCTGGGTGCTCAGCGCTCAGGGTGCTGGGTGCTCAGTGCTCTGGGTGCTGGGTGCTCAGTGCTCAGGGTGCTGGGTGCTCAGTGCTCAGGGTGCTGGGTGCTCAGTGATCGGGGTGATGGGTGCTGAGTGCTCAGGGTGCTGGGTGCTCAGTGCTTGGGGTGCTCGGTGCTCAGTGCTCAGGGTCCTGGGTGCTCAGTACTCAGGGTGCTAGGTGCTTAGTAATCAGGGTGCTCAGTGCTCAGTACACAGGGTGCTGGGTGCTCAGTGCTCGGGGTGCTGGGTGCTCAGTGCTCAGGGTGCTAGGTGCTTAGTAATCAGTGTGCTCAGTGCTCAGTACACAGGGTCCTGGGTGCTCAGTACTCAGGGTGCTGGGTGCTTAGTAATCAGGGTGTTCAGTGCTCAGTACACAGGGTGCTGGGTGCTCAGTGCTCGGGGTGCTGGGTGCTCAGTGCTCAGTACTCAGGGTGCTGGGTGCTCATTGCTCAGGGTGCTGAGTGCTCAGTACTCAGGGTGCTGGGTGCTCAGTATTCAGGGTGCTGGGTGCTCAGTACTCAGGGTGCTGGGTGCTTAGTGCTCGGGGTGCTCGGTGATCAGTACTCAGGGTGCTGGGTGCTCAGTACTCAGGGTGCTGGGTGTTCAGTGCTCAGGGTGCTGGGTGCTCAGTGCTCAGGGTGCTGGGTGCTCAGTGCTCGGGGAGCTCGGTGCTCAGTACTCAGGGTGCTGGCTGCTCAGTACTCAGTGCTCGGGGTCCTGGGTGCTCCGAGCTCGGGGTGATCTGTTCTCAGTACTCAGGGTGCTGGGTGCTCAGTGCTCGGGGTGCTGGGTGCTCAGTACTCGGGGTGCTCAGTACTCAGGGTACTGGGTGCTCAGTACTCAGTGTGCTGGGTGCTCAGAGCTCGGGGTGCTCGGTGCTCAGTACTCGGGGTGCTGGGTGCTCAGTGCTCAGGGTGCTGGGTGCTCAGTGCTCGGAGTGCTGGGTGCTCAGTGCTGAGGGTTCTGGCTGCTCAGTGCTCAGGGTGCTGGGTGCTCAGTACTCAGGGTGCTAGGTGCTCAGTACTCAGGGTGCTCAGTGCTCAGTACTCAGCGTGCTGGGTGCTCAGTGCTCAGGGTCCTCGGTGCTCAGTACTCACGGTGTTCAGTGCTCAGTACTCAGCGTGCTTTGTGCTCAGTGCTCAGGGTGCTGGGTGCTCAGTACTCAGGGTGCTGGGTGCTCAGTATTCAGGGTGCTGGGTGCTCAGTACTCAGGGTGCTGGGTGCTCAGTGCTCGGGGTGCTCGGTGATCAGTACTCAGGGTGCTGGGTGCTCATTACTCAGGGTGCTGGGTGCTCAGTGCTCAGGGTGCTGGGTGCTCAGTGCTCGGGGTGCTCGGTGATCAGTACTCAGGGTGCTGGGTGCTCAGTGCTCAGGGTGCTGAGTACTCAGTACTCAGGGTGCTGGGTGCTCAGTGCTCGGGGTGCTGGGTGCTCAGTGCTCAGGGTGCTGGGTGCTCAGTACTCAGGGTGCTGGGTGCTCATTACTCAGGGTGCTGGGTGCTCAGTGCTCAGGGTGCTGGGTGCTCAGTCCTCAGGGTGCTGGGTGCTCAGTACTCAGGGTGTTCGGTGCTTAGTACTCAGGGTGCTCAGTGCTCAGTACTCAGGGTGCTGGTTGCTCAGTGCTCGGGGTGCTCGGTGCTCAGTACTCACGGTGCTGGGTGCTCAGTACTCAGGGTGCTGGGTGCTCCGTACTCAGGGTGCTGGGTGCTCAGTACTCAGGGTGCTGGGTGCTCAGTACTCAGGGTGCTGGGTGCTCAGTGCTCAGGGTGCTGGGTGCTCAGTACTCAGGGTGCTGGGTGCTCAGTACACAGGGTGCTCGGTGCTCAGTACTCAGGGTGCTGGGTGCTCAGTGCTCAGGGCGCTTTGTACTCAGTACTCAGGGTCCTGGGTGCTCAGTGCTCAGGGTGCTGGGTGCTCAGTGCTCAGGGTGCTGTGTGCTCAGTACTCAGGGTGCTGGGTGCTCAGTGCTCAGGGTGATCGGTGCTCAGTACTCAGGGTGCTCAGTACTCAGGGTGCTGTGTGCTCAGTGCTCAGGGTGCTGGGTGCTCAGTACTCAGGGTGCTCAGTGCTCAGGGTGCTGGGTGCTCAGGGTGCCTGGTGCTCAGTGCTCGGGATGCTGGGTGCTCAGTGCTCAGTGCTCAGGGTGCTGGGTGCTCAGTGCTCAGGGTGCTGTGTGCTCAGTGCTCAGTACTCAGCGTGCTGGGTGCTCAGTGCTCAGAGTGTTGGGTGCTCAGTACTCAGGGTGCTGGGTGCTCAGTGCTCAGTGCTCAGGGTGATCAGTGCTCAGGGTGCTCAGTGCTCTGGGTGCTGGGTGCTCAGGGTGCTGGGTGCTCAGTGCTCGGGGTGCTGGGTGCTCAGTGCTCAGGGTGCTGGGTGCTCAGTACTCAGGGTGCTGGGTGTTCAGTACTCAGGGTGCTCGGTGCTCAGTGCTCAGGGTGCTAGGTGCTCAGTACTCAGGGTGCTGGGTGCTCAGTTCTCGGGGTGCTGGGTGCTCAGTGCTCAGGGTGATCAGTGCTCAGTACTCAGGGTGCTGGGTGCTCAGTACTCAGGGTGCTGGGTGCTCAGTGCTCAGGGTGCTGGGTGCTCAGTACTCAGGGTGCTGTGTGCTCAGTACTCAGGGTGCTCCGTGCTCAGTACTCAGGGTGCTGGGTGCTCAGTGCTCAGGGTGCTTTGTACTCAGTACTCAGGGTTCTGGGTGCTCAGTACTCAGGGTGCTGGGTGCTCAATGCTCAGGGTGCTGGGTGCTCAGTGCTCAGGGTGCTGGGTGCTCAGTACTCAGGGTGCTGGGTGCTCAGTGCTCAGGGTGATCGGTGCTCAGTACTCAGGGTGCTCAGTACTCAGGGTGCTGGGTGCTCAGTACTCAGGGTGCTGGGTGCTCAGCGCTCAGGGTGCTGGGTGCTCAGTGCTCTGGGTGCTGGGTGCTCAGTGCTCAGGGTGCTGGGTGCTCAGTGCTCAGGGTGCTGGGTGCTCAGTGATCGGGGTGATGGGTGCTGAGTGCTCAGGGTGCTGGGTGCTCAGTGCTCGGGGTGCTCGGTGCTCAGTGCTCAGGGTCCTGGGTGCTCAGTACTCAGGGTGCTAGGTGCTTAGTAATCAGGGTGCTCAGTGCTCAGTACACAGGGTGCTGGGTGCTCAGTGCTCGGGGTGCTGGGTGCTCAGTGCTCAGGGTGCTAGGTGCTTAGTAATCAGTGTGCTCAGTGCTCAGTACACAGGGTGCTGGGTGCTCAGTACTCAGGATGCTGGGTGCTCAGTGCTCAGGGTGCTGAGTGCTCAGTACTCAGCGTGCTGGGTGCTCAGTACTCAGGGTGCTGGGTGCTCAGTGCTCAGGGTGCTGGGTGCTCAGTGCTCAGGGTGCTGGGTGCTCAGTGCTCGGTGAGCTCGGTGCTCAGTACTCAGGGTGCTGGGTGCTCAGTACTCAGTGCTCGGGGTCCTGGGTGCTCCGTGCTTGGGGTGCTGGGTGCTCAGTACTCAGGGTGCTGGGTGCTCAGTGCTCGGGGTGCTGGGTGCTCAGTACTCAGGTTGCTGGGGGCTCAGTACTCAGGGTGCTGGGTGCTCAGTACTCAGGGTGCTCGGTTCTCAGTACTCAGGGTGCTGGGTGCTCAGTGCTCGGGGTGCTGGGTGCTCAGTACTCGGGGTGCTCAGTACTCAGGGTACTGGGTGCTCAGTACTCAGGGTGCTGGGTGCTCAGTGCTCGGGGTGCTCGGTGCTCAGTACTCGGGGTGCTGGGTGCTCAGTATTCGGGGTGCTGGGTGCTCAGTGCTCAGGGTGCTGGGTGCTCAGTGCTCGGGGTGCTGGGTGCTCAGTGCTGAGGGTGCTGGCTGCTCAGTGCTCAGGGTGCTGGGTGCTCAGTACTCAGGGTGCTAGGTGGTCAGTACTCATTGTGCTCAGTGCTCAGTACTCAGCGTGCTGGGTGCTCAGTGCTCAGGGTCCTCGGTGCTCAGTACTCAGGGCGCTCAGTGCTCAGTACTCAGCGTGCTTTGTGCTCAGTGCTCAGGGTGCTGGGTGCTCAGTACTCAGGGTGCTGGGTGCTCAGTACTCAGGGTGCTGGGTGCTCAGTACTCAGGGTGCTGGGTGCTCAGTGCTCGGGGTGCTCGGTGATCAGTACTCAGGGTGCTGGGTGCTCAGTGCTCAGGGTGCTGAGTACTCAGTACTCAGGGTGCTGGGTGCTCAGTGCTCAGGGTGCTGGGTGCTCAGTGCTCAGGGTGCTGGGTGCTCAGTGCTCGGGGTGCTGGGTGCTCAGTGCTCAGGGTGCTGGGTGCTCAGTGTTCAGGGTGCTGGGTGCTCAGTCCTCAGGGTGCTGGGTGCTCAGTACTCAGGGTGCTGGGGGCTCAGTACTCAGGGTGCTGGGTGCTCAGTGTTCAGGGTGCTGGGTGCTCAGTCCTCAGGGTTCTGGGTGCTCAGTACTCAGGGTGTTCGGTGCTCAGTACTCAGGGTGATCAGTGCTCAGTACTCAGGGTGCTGGGTGCTCAGTACTCGGGGTGCTCAGTACTCAGGGTACTGGGTGCTCAGTACTCAGGGTGCTGGGTGCTCAGTGCTCGGGGTGCTCGGTGCTCAGTACTCGGGGTGCTGGGTGCTCAGTACTCGGGGTGCTGGGTGCTCAGTGCTCAGGTTGCTGGGTGCTCAGTGCTCGGGGTGCTGGGTGCTCAGTGCTGAGGGTGCTGGCTGCTCAGTGCTCAGGGTGCTGGGTGCTCAGTACTCAGGGTGCTAGGTGGTCAGTACTCATTGTGCTCAGTGCTCAGTACTCAGCGTGCTGGGTGCTCAGTGCTCAGGGTCCTCGGTGCTCAGTACTCAGGGCGCTCAGTGCTCAGTACTCAGCGTGCTTTGTGCTCAGTGCTCAGGGTGCTGGGTGCTCAGTACTCAGGGTGCTGGGTGCTCAGTACTCAGGGTGCTGGGTGCTCAGTACTCAGGGTGCTGGGTGCTCAGTGCTCGGGGTGCTCGGTGATCAGTACTCAGGGTGCTGGGGGCTCAGTGCTCAGGGTGCTGAGTACTCAGTACTCAGGCTGCTGGGTGCTCAGTGCTCAGGGTGCTGGGTGCTCAGTGCTCAGGGTGCTGGGTGCTCAGTGCTCGGGGTGCTGGGTGCTCAGTGCTCAGGGTGCTGGGTGCTCAGTGTTCAGGGTGCTGGGTGCTCAGTCCTCAGGGTGCTGGGTGCTCAGTACTCAGGGTGCTGGGGGCTCAGTACTCAGAGTGCTGGGTGCTCAGTGTTCAGGGTGCTGGGTGCTCAGTCCTCAGGGTGCTGGGTGCTCAGTACTCAGGGTGTTCGGTGCTCAGTACTCAGGGTGATCAGTGCTCAGTACTCAGGGTGCTGGTTGCTCAGTGCTTGGATTGCTCGGTGCTCAGTACTCAGGGTGCTGGGTGCTCAGTACTCAGGGTGCTGGGTGCTCAGTACTCAGGGTGCTGGGTGCTCAGTACTCAGGGTGCTGGGTGCTCAGTACTCAGGGTGCTGGGTGCTCAGTGCTCAGGGTGCTGGGTGCTCAGTACTCAGGATGCTTGGTGCTCAGTACTTAGTGTGCTCGGTGCTCAGTACTCAGGGTGCTGGGTGCTCAGTGCTCAGGGTGCTTTGTACTCAGTACTCAGGGTTCTGGGTGCTCAGTACTCAGGGTGCTGGGTGCTCAGTGCTCACGGTGCTGGGTGCTCAGTACTCAGGGTGCTGGGTGCTCAGTGCTCAGGGTGATCGGTGCTCAGTACTCAGGGTGCTCAGTACTCAGGGTGCTGGGTGCTCAGTGCTCAGGGTGCTGGGTGCTCAGTACTCAGGGTGCTGGGTGCTCAGTGCTCGGGGTGCTGGGTGCTCAGTGCTCAGGGTGCTCAGTGCTCAGGGTGCTGGGTGCTCAGTCCTCAGGGTGCTCAGTGCTCAGGGTGCTGGGTGCTCAGTGCTCGGGGTGCTCGGTGCTCAGTACTCGGGGTGCTGGGTGCTCAGTACTCGGGGTGCTGGGTGCTCAGTGCTCAGGGTGCTGGGTGCTCAGTGCTGAGGGTGCTGGCTGCTCAGTGCTCAGGGTGCTGGGTGCTCAGTACTCAGGGTGCTAGGTGCTCAGTACTCATTGTGCTCAGTGCTCAGTACTCAGCGTGCTGGGTGCTCAGTGCTCAGGGTCCTCGGTGCTCAGTACTCAGGGTGCTCAGGGCTCAGTACTCAGCGTGCTTTATGCTCAGTGCTCAGGGTGCTGGGTGCTCAGTACTCAGGGTGCTGGGTGCTCAGTACTCAGGGTGCTGGGTGCTCAGTACTCAGGGTGCTGGGTGCTCAGTGCTCGGGGTGCTTGGTGATCAGTACTCAGGGTGCTGGGTGCTCAGTGCTCAGGGTGCTGAGTACTCAGTACTCAGGGTGCTGGGTGCTCAGTGCTCAGGGTGCTGGGTGCTCAGTGCTCAGGGTGCTGGGTGCTCAGTGCTCAGGGTGCTGGGTGCTCAGTGCTCAGGGTGCTGGGTGCTCAGTACTCAGGGTGCTGGGTGCTCAGTGCTCAGGGTGATCGGTGCTCAGTACTCAGGGTGCTCAGTACTCAGGGTGCTGGGTGCTCAGTGCTCAGGGTGCTGGGTGCTCAGTACTCAGGGTGCTGGGTGCTCAGTGCTCGGGGTGCTGGGTGCTCAGTGCTCAGGGTGCTCAGTGCTCAGGGTGCTGGGTGCTCAGTGCTCGGGGTGCTCGGTGCTCAGGGTGCTGGGTGCTCAGTCCTCAGGGTGCTCAGTGCTCAGGGTGCTGGGTGCTCAGTGCTCGGGGTGCTCGGTGCTCAGTACTCAGGGTGCTGGGTGCTCAGTACTCATGGTGCTGGGTGCTCAGTACTCAGGGGGCTGGGTGCTCAGTGCTCAGGATGCCGGGTGCTCAGTGCTCAGGGCGCTAGGTGCTCAGTGCTCGGGGTGCTGGGTGCTCAGTGCTCGGGGTGCTGGGTGGTCAGTGCTCAGTGCTCAGGGTGCTGGGTGCTCAGTGCTCAGGGTGCTGGGTGCTCAGTACTCAGGGTGCTGGGTGCTCAGTACTCAGGGTGCTGGGTGCTCAGTGATCATGGTGCTGGGTGCTCAGTACTCTGGGTGTTGGGTGCTCAGTACTCAGGGTGCTGGGTGCTCAGTGCTCGGGGTGCTCGGTGCTCAGTACTCAAGGTGCTGGGTGCTCAGTGCTCAGGGTGCGGGGTGCTCAGTCCTCGGGGTGCTCCGTGCTCAGTGCTCAGGGGGCTGGGTGCTCAGTACTCAGGGTGCTCGGTGCTCAGTACTCAGGGTTCTCAGTGCTCAGGGTGCTGGGTGCTCAGTACTCAGGGTGCTCAGTGCTCAGTACTCGGGGTGCTGGGTGCTCAGTACTCAGGGCGCTCAGTGCTCAGTACTCGGGGTGCTGGGTGCTCAGTGCTCAGTGTGCTCAGTGCTCAGTGCTCGGGGTGCTGGGTGCTCAGTGCTCGGGGCGCTGGGTGCTCAGTGCTCGGGGTGCTGGGTGCTCAGTACTCAGGGTGCTGTGTGCTCAGTGCTCAGTACTCAGCGTGCTGGGTGCTCAGTGCTCAGAGTGTTGGGTGCTCAGTACTCAGGGTGCTGGGTGCTCAGTGCTCAGTGCTCAGGGTGCTCAGTGCTCAGGGTGCTCAGTGCTCAGGGTGCTGGGTGCTCAGGGTGCTGGGTGCTCAGTGCTCGGGGTGCTGGGTGCTCAGTGCTCAGTGCTCAGGGTGCTGGGTGCTCAGTGCTGAGTGCTCAGGGTGCTGGGTGTTCAGTACTCAGGGTGCTCGGTGCTCAGTGCTCAGGGTGCTGGGTGCTCAGTGCTCGGGGTGCTGGGTGCTCAGTGCTCGGGGTGCTGGGTGCTCAGTGCTCAGGGTGATCAGTGCTCAGTACTCAGGGTGCTGGGTTCTCATTGCTCTGGGTGCTGGGTGCTCAGTCCTCAGGGTGCTCAGTACTCAGGATGATCTGTGCTCAGTTCTCAGTACTCAGGGTGCTCAGTACTCAGGGTGCTGTGTGCTCAGTGCTCGGGGTGCTGGGTGCGCAGTACTCAGGGTGCTGGGTGCTCAGTACTCGGGATGCTGGGTGCTCAGTACTCAGGGTGCTGGGTGCTCAGTGCTCGGGGTGCTGGGTGCTCACTGCTCAGAGTGATCGGTGCTCAGTGCTCAGGGTGCTGGGTGCTCAGTCCTCCGGGTGCTCAGTGCTCAGGGTTCTGGGTGCTCATTGCTCAATGTGCTCGGTGCTCAGTACTCAGGGTGCTGAGTGCTCAGTACTCAGGGTGCTGGGTGCTCAGTACTCAGGTTGCTGGTTGCTCAGTACTCAGTGTGCTGGGTGCTCAGTGCTCAGGGTGCTGGGTGCTCAGTGCTCGGGGTGCTGGGTGCTCAAGGCTGTGGTGCTGGGTGCTCAGTGCTCAGTGGTCAGGGTGCTGGGTGCTCAGTGCTCAGTGCTCAGGGTGCTGGTTGCTCAGTACTCAGGGTGCTGGGTGCTCAGTACTCAGGGTGCTGGGTGCTCAGTGCTCAGGGTGCTCTGTGCTCAGTACTCAGGGTGCTGGGTGCTCCGTGCTTGGGGTGCTGCGTGCTCAGTGCTCAGGGAGCTGGGTGCTCAGTGCTCAGGGTGCTGGGTGCTCAGTACTCAGGGTGCTGGGTGCTCAGTGCTCGTTGTGCTCGGTGCTCAGTACTCAAGGTGCTGGGTGCTCAGTGCTCAGGGTGCTGGGTGCTCAGTCCTCGGGGTGCTCCGTGCTCAGTGATCAGGGTGCTGGGTGCTCAGTACTCAGGGTGCTCGGTGCTCAGTACTCAGGGTTTTCAGTGCTCAGTACTCAGGGTGCTGGGTGCTCAGTGCTCAGGGTGCTGGGTGCTCAGTACTCAGGGTGCTCAGTGCTCAGTACTCGGGGTGCTTGGTGCTCAGTACTCAGGGTGCTCAGTGCCCAGTACTCGGGGTGCTGGGTGCTCAGTGCTCAGGGTGCTGAGTGCTCAGTGCTCGGGGTGCTGGGTGCTCAGTGCTCGGGGCGCTGGGTGCTCAGTGCTCGGGGTGCTGGGTGCTCAGTACTCGGGGTGCTGGGTGCTCAGTGCTCAGGGTGCTCAGTGCTCAGTACTCAGTGCTCAGGGTGCTCAGTGCTCAGTGCTCAGGGTGCTGGGTGTTCAGTACTCAGGGTGCTGGGTGCTCAGTACTCAGGGTGCTGGGTGCTCAGTGCTCAGGGTGCTGGGAGCTCAGTAGTCTGGGTGTTGGGTGCTCAGTACTCAGGGTGCTGGGTGCTCCGTGCTCAGGGTGCTGGGTGCTCAGTGCTCAGGGTTCTGGGTGCTCAGTGCTCAGGGTGCTGGGTGCTCAGTACTCAGGGTGCTGGGTGCTCAGTGCTCAGGGTGCTGGGAGCTCAGTAGTCTGGGTGTTGGGTGCTCAGTACTCAGGGTGCTGGGTGC
The DNA here is from genome assembly GCF_018167655.1 of Microtus oregoni. Classification (NCBI taxonomy): domain Eukaryota; kingdom Metazoa; phylum Chordata; class Mammalia; order Rodentia; family Cricetidae; genus Microtus; species Microtus oregoni. Next base: position 65,578 of record NW_024543468.1, on the reverse strand, counting down.
TTAGTGCTCGAGGTGCTCGGTGCTCAGTACTCAAGGTGCTGGGTGCTCAGTGCTCAGGGTGCTGGGTGCTCAGTACTCGGGGTTCTCCGTGCTCATGGTGCTGGGTGCTCAGTGCTCAGGGTGCTGGGTGCTCAGTGCTCGGGGTGCTGGGTGCTGAGTGCTCAGGGTGCTAGGTGCTCAGTGCTCGGGGTGCTCGGTGCTCAGTGCTCAGGGTGCTGGGTGCTCAGTACTCAGGGTGCTGGGTGCTTAGTACTCAGGGTGCTCAGTGCTCAGTACACAGGGTGCTGGGTGCTCAGTGCTCGCGGTGCTGCGTGCTCAGTGCTCAGTACTCAGGGTGCTGGGTGCTCAGTGCTCAGGGTGCTGGGTGCTCAGTACTCAGCGTGCTGGGTGCTCAGTACTCAGGGTGCTGGCTGCTCAGTGCTCAGGGTGCTGGCTGCTCAGTGCTCAGGGTGCTGGGTGCTCAGTGATCGGGGTGCTGGGTGCTCAGTACTCAGGGTGCTCAGTGCTCGGTTAGCTCGGTGCTCAGTACTCAGGGTGCTGGGTGCTCAGTACTCAGTGCTCGGGGTCCTGGGTGCTCCGTGCTCGGGGTGCTGGGTGCTCAGTGCTCTGGGTGCTGGGTGCTCAGTACTCAGGGTGCTGGGTGCTCAGTACTCAGGGTGCTGGGTGCTCAGTGCTCAGGGTGCTGTGTGCTCAGTACTCAGGGTGCTGGGTGCTCAGTACTCAGGGTGCTCGGTGCTCAGTACTCAGGGTGCTGGGTCCTCAGTGCTCAGGGTGCTGGGTACTCAGTACTCAGGGTGCTGGGTGCTCAGTACTCAGGGTGCTGGGTGCTCAGTGCTCAGGGTGCTGGGTGCTCAGTGCTCAGGGTGCTGGGTGCTCAGTACTCAGGGTGCTGGGTGCTCAGTGCTCAGGGTGATCGGTGCTCAGTACTCAGGGAGCTCAGTACTCAGGGTGCTGGGTGCTCAGTGCTCAGGGTGCTTGGTGCTCAGTACTCAGGGTGCTGGGTGCTCAGTGCTCAGTGCTCAGGGTGCTCAGTGCTCAGTACTCAGGGTGCTCAGTGCTCTGGGTGCTGGGTGCTCAGTGCTCAGGGTGCTGGGTGCTCAGTGCTCAGGGTGCTGGGTGCTCAGTACTCAGGGTGCTCAGTGCTCAGGGTGCTGGGTGCTCAGTGCTCGGGGTGCTGGGTACTCAGTGCTCAGTACACAGGGTGCTGAGTGCTCAGTGCTCGGGGTGCTGGGTGCTCAGTGCTCATTACTCAGAGTGCTCAGTGCTCAGGGTGCTGGGTGCTCAGTACTCAGCGTGCTGGGTGCTCAGTGCTCAGGGTGCTGGGTGCTCAGTGCTCAGGGTGCTGGGAGCTCAGTAGTCTGGGTGTTGGGTGCTCAGTACTCAGGGTGCTGGGTGCTCCGTGCTCAGGGTGCTGGGTGCTCAGTGCTCAGGGTTCTGGGTGCTCAGTGCTCAGGGTGCTGGGTGCTCAGTACTCAGGGTGCTGGGTGCTTAGTGCTCGAGGTGCTCGGTGATCAGTACTCAAGGTGCTGGGTGCTCAGTGTTCAGGGTGCTGGGTGCTCAGTACTCGGGGTTCTCCGTGCTCATGGTGCTGGGTGCTCAGTGCTCAGGGTGCTGGGTGCTCAGTGCTCGGGGTGCTGGGTGCTGAGTGCTCAGGGTGCTAGGTGCTCAGTGCTCGGGGTGCTCGGTGCTCAGTGCTCAGGGTGCTGGGTGCTCAGTACTCAGGGTGCTGGGTGCTTAGTACTCAGGGTGCTCAGTGCTCAGTACACAGGGTGCTGGGTGCTCAGTGCTCGCGGTGCTGGGTGCTCAGTGCTCAGTACTCAGGGTGCTGGGTGCTCAGTGCTCAGGGTGCTGGGTGCTCAGTACTCAGCGTGCTGGGTGCTCAGTACTCAGGGTGCTGGCTGCTCAGTGCTCAGGGTGCTGGGTGCTCAGTGCTCAGGGTGCTGGGTGCTCAGTGATCGGGGTGCTGGGTGCTCAGTACTCAGGGTGCTCAGTGCTCGGTTAGCTCGGTGCTCAGTACTCAGGGTGCTGGGTGCTCAGTACTCAGTGCTCGGGGTCCTGGGTGCTCCGTGCTCGGGGTGCTGGGTGCTCAGTGCTCTGGGTGCTGGGTGCTCAGTACTCAGGGTGCTGGGTGCTCAGTACTCAGGGTGCTGGGTGCTCAGTGCTCAGGGTGCTGTGTGCTCAGTACTCAGGGTGCTGGGTGCTCAGTACTCAGGGTGCTCGGTGCTCAGTACTCAGGATGCTGGGTCCTCAGTGCTCAGGGTGCTGGGTACTCAGTACTCAGGGTGCTGGGTGCTCAGTACTCAGGGTGCTGGGTGCTCAGTGCTCAGGGTGCTGGGTGCTCAGTGCTCAGGGTGCTGGGTGCTCAGTACTCAGGGTGCTGGGTGCTCAGTGCTCAGGGTGATCGGTGCTCAGTACTCAGGGAGCTCAGTACTCAGGGTGCTGGGTGCTCAGTGCTCAGGGTGCTTGGTGCTCAGTACTCAGGGTGCTGGGTGCTCAGTGCTCAGGGTGCTGAGTACTCAGTACTCAGGGTGCTGGGTGCTCAGTGCTCAGGGTGCTGGGTTTTCAGTGCTCAGGGTGCTGGGTGCTCAGTGCTCGGGGTGCTGGGTGCTCAGTGCTCGGGGTGCTGGGTGCTCAGTGCTCGGGGTGCTGGGTGCTCAGTGCTCGGGGTGCTGGGTGCTCAGTGCTCAGGGTGATCGGTGCTCAGTACTCAGGGTGCTGGGTGCTCAGTGCTCAGGGTGCTGGGTGCTCAGTCCTCAGGGTGCTCAGTGCTCAGGGTGCTGGGTGCTCAGTACTCATGGTGCTGGGTGCTCAGTACTCAGGGGGCTGGTTGCTCAGTGCTCAGTGCTCAGTGTGCTGGGTGCTCAGTGCTCAGGGCGCTGGGTGCTCAGTGCTCGGGGTGCTGGTTGCTCAGTGCTCGGGGTGCTGGGTGGTCAGTGCTCAGTGCTCAAGGTGCTGGGTGCTCAGTGCTCAGTGCTCAGGGTGCTGGGTGCTCAGTACTCAGGGTGCTGGGTGCTCAGTACTCAGGGTGCTGGGTGCTCAGTTCTCAGGGTGCTGGGTGATCAGTACTCTGGGTGTTGGGTGCTCAGTACTCAGGGTTCCCAGTGCTCAGTACTCGGGGTGCTGGGTGCTCAGTGCTCAGTGTGCTCAGTGCTCAGTGCTCAGGGTGCTGGGTGCTCAGTGCTCAGGGCGCTGGGTGCTCAGTGCTCGGGGTGCTGGGTGCTCAGTACTCAGGGTGCTGTGTGCTCAGTGCTCAGTACTCAGCGTGCTGTGTGCTCAGTGCTCAGAGTGTTGGGTGCTCAGTACTCAGGGTGCTGGGTGCTCAGTGCTCAGTGCTGAGGGTGCACAGTGCTCAGGGTGCTCAGTGCTCAGGGTGCTGGGTGCTCAGGGTGCTGGGTGCTCAGTGCTCGGGGTGCTGGGTGCTCAGTTCTCAGTGCTCAGGGTGCTGGGTGCTCAGTGCTCGGGGTGCTGGGTGCTCAGTACTCAGGGTGCTGGGTGCTCAGTACTCAGGGTGCTGGGTGCTCAGTCCTCAGGGTGCTAAGTGCTCAGGGTGCTGGGTGCTCAGTGCTCAGGGTGCTGGGTGCTCTGTGCTCAGGGTGCTCGGTGCTCAGTGCTCAGGTTGCTGGGTGCTCAATACTCAGGGTGCTGGGTGCTCAGTACTCAGGGTGCTCAGTGCTCAGTAATCAGGGAGCTCAGTGCTCAGGGTGCTGGGTGTTCAGTGCTCAGGGTGCTCGGTGCTCAGTGCTCAGGGTGCTGGGTGCTCAGTACTCACGGTGCTGGGTGCTCAGTGCTCGGGGTGCTGGGGGCTCAGTACTCAGGGTGCTGGGTGCTCAGTGCTCAGGGTGCTGGGTGCTCAGTGCTCAGGGTGCTCGGTGCTTAGTACTCATGGTGCTCGGTGCTCGGGGTGCTGGGTGCTCAGTGCTCGGTGTGTTGGGTGCTCAGTGCTCGGGGTGCTGGGTGCTGAGTGCTCGGTGTGCTGGGTGCTCAGTGCTCGGGGTGCTGGGTGCTCAGTGCTCGGGGTGCTGGGTGCTCAGTACTCAGGGTGCTCGGTGCTCAGTACTCAGGGTGCTGGGTGCTCAGTGCTCAGGGTGCTGGGTGCTCAGTACTCAGGGTGCTGGGTGCTCGGTGCTCAGTACACTGGGTGCTCAGTACTCAGGGTGCTGGGTGCTCAGTACTCAGGGTGTTCGGTGCTCAATACTCAGGGTGCTGGGTGCTCAGTTCTCGGGGTGCCGGGTGCTCATTAATCAGGGTGCTCAGTGCTCAGTACTCAGCGTGCTGGGTGCTCAGTGCTCAGGGTGCTGGGTGCTCAGTACTCGGGGTGCTGGGTGCTCAGTGCTCAGGGTGCTCAGTGCTCAGTACTCAGTGCTCAGGGTGCTCAGTGCTCAGTGCTCAGGGTGCTGGGTGTTCAGTACTCAGGGTGCTGGGTGCTCAGTACTCAGGGTGCTGGGTGCTCAGTGCTCAGGGTGCTGGGAGCTCAGTAGTCTGGGTGTTGGGTGCTCAGTACTCAGGGTGCTGGGTGCTCCGTGCTCAGGGTGCTGGGTGCTCAGTGCTCAGGGTTCTGGGTGCTCAGTGCTCAGGGTGCTGGGTGCTCAGTACTCAGGGTGCTGGGTGCTCAGTGCTCAGGGTGCTGGGAGCTCAGTAGTCTGGGTGTTGGGTGCTCAGTACTCAGGGTGCTGGGTGCTTAGTGCTCGAGGTGCTCGGTGCTCAGTACTCAAGGTGCTGGGTGCTCAGTGCTCAGGGTGCTGGGTGCTCAGTACTCGGGGTTCTCCGTGCTCATGGTGCTGGGTGCTCAGTGCTCAGGGTGCTGGGTGCTCAGTGCTCGGGGTGCTGGGTGCTGAGTGCTCAGGGTGCTAGGTGCTCAGTGCTCGGGGTGCTCGGTGCTCAGTGCTCAGGGTGCTGGGTGCTCAGTACTCAGGGTGCTGGGTGCTTAGTACTCAGGGTGCTCAGTGCTCAGTACACAGGGTGCTGGGTGCTCAGTGCTCGCGGTGCTGCGTGCTCAGTGCTCAGTACTCAGGGTGCTGGGTGCTCAGTGCTCAGGGTGCTGGGTGCTCAGTACTCAGCGTGCTGGGTGCTCAGTACTCAGGGTGCTGGCTGCTCAGTGCTCAGGGTGCTGGCTGCTCAGTGCTCAGGGTGCTGGGTGCTCAGTGATCGGGGTGCTGGGTGCTCAGTACTCAGGGTGCTCAGTGCTCGGTTAGCTCGGTGCTCAGTACTCAGGGTGCTGGGTGCTCAGTACTCAGTGCTCGGGGTCCTGGGTGCTCCGTGCTCGGGGTGCTGGGTGCTCAGTGCTCTGGGTGCTGGGTGCTCAGTACTCAGGGTGCTGGGTGCTCAGTACTCAGGGTGCTGGGTGCTCAGTGCTCAGGGTGCTGTGTGCTCAGTACTCAGGGTGCTGGGTGCTCAGTACTCAGGGTGCTCGGTGCTCAGTACTCAGGGTGCTGGGTCCTCAGTGCTCAGGGTGCTGGGTACTCAGTACTCAGGGTGCTGGGTGCTCAGTACTCAGGGTGCTGGGTGCTCAGTGCTCAGGGTGCTGGGTGCTCAGTGCTCAGGGTGCTGGGTGCTCAGTACTCAGGGTGCTGGGTGCTCAGTGCTCAGGGTGATCGGTGCTCAGTACTCAGGGAGCTCAGTACTCAGGGTGCTGGGTGCTCAGTGCTCAGGGTGCTTGGTGCTCAGTACTCAGGGTGCTGGGTGCTCAGTGCTCAGTGCTCAGGGTGCTCAGTGCTCAGTACTCAGGGTGCTCAGTGCTCTGGGTGCTGGGTGCTCAGTGCTCAGGGTGCTGGGTGCTCAGTGCTCAGGGTGCTGGGTGCTCAGTACTCAGGGTGCTCAGTGCTCAGGGTGCTGGGTGCTCAGTGCTCGGGGTGCTGGGTACTCAGTGCTCAGTACACAGGGTGCTGAGTGCTCAGTGCTCGGGGTGCTGGGTGCTCAGTGCTCATTACTCAGAGTGCTCAGTGCTCAGGGTGCTGGGTGCTCAGTACTCAGCGTGCTGGGTGCTCAGTGCTCAGGGTGCTGGGTGCTCAGTGCTCAGGGTGCTGGGAGCTCAGTAGTCTGGGTGTTGGGTGCTCAGTACTCAGGGTGCTGGGTGCTCCGTGCTCAGGGTGCTGGGTGCTCAGTGCTCAGGGTTCTGGGTGCTCAGTGCTCAGGGTGCTGGGTGCTCAGTACTCAGGGTGCTGGGTGCTTAGTGCTCGAGGTGCTCGGTGATCAGTACTCAAGGTGCTGGGTGCTCAGTGTTCAGGGTGCTGGGTGCTCAGTACTCGGGGTTCTCCGTGCTCATGGTGCTGGGTGCTCAGTGCTCAGGGTGCTGGGTGCTCAGTGCTCGGGGTGCTGGGTGCTGAGTGCTCAGGGTGCTAGGTGCTCAGTGCTCGGGGTGCTCGGTGCTCAGTGCTCAGGGTGCTGGGTGCTCAGTACTCAGGGTGCTGGGTGCTTAGTACTCAGGGTGCTCAGTGCTCAGTACACAGGGTGCTGGGTGCTCAGTGCTCGCGGTGCTGGGTGCTCAGTGCTCAGTACTCAGGGTGCTGGGTGCTCAGTGCTCAGGGTGCTGGGTGCTCAGTACTCAGCGTGCTGGGTGCTCAGTACTCAGGGTGCTGGCTGCTCAGTGCTCAGGGTGCTGGGTGCTCAGTGCTCAGGGTGCTGGGTGCTCAGTGATCGGGGTGCTGGGTGCTCAGTACTCAGGGTGCTCAGTGCTCGGTTAGCTCGGTGCTCAGTACTCAGGGTGCTGGGTGCTCAGTACTCAGTGCTCGGGGTCCTGGGTGCTCCGTGCTCGGGGTGCTGGGTGCTCAGTGCTCTGGGTGCTGGGTGCTCAGTACTCAGGGTGCTGGGTGCTCAGTACTCAGGGTGCTGGGTGCTCAGTGCTCAGGGTGCTGTGTGCTCAGTACTCAGGGTGCTGGGTGCTCAGTACTCAGGGTGCTCGGTGCTCAGTACTCAGGATGCTGGGTCCTCAGTGCTCAGGGTGCTGGGTACTCAGTACTCAGGGTGCTGGGTGCTCAGTACTCAGGGTGCTGGGTGCTCAGTGCTCAGGGTGCTGGGTGCTCAGTGCTCAGGGTGCTGGGTGCTCAGTACTCAGGGTGCTGGGTGCTCAGTGCTCAGGGTGATCGGTGCTCAGTACTCAGGGAGCTCAGTACTCAGGGTGCTGGGTGCTCAGTGCTCAGGGTGCTTGGTGCTCAGTACTCAGGGTGCTGGGTGCTCAGTGCTCAGGGTGCTGAGTACTCAGTACTCAGGGTGCTGGGTGCTCAGTGCTCAGGGTGCTGGGTTTTCAGTGCTCAGGGTGCTGGGTGCTCAGTGCTCGGGGTGCTGGGTGCTCAGTGCTCGGGGTGCTGGGTGCTCAGTGCTCGGGGTGCTGGGTGCTCAGTGCTCGGGGTGCTGGGTGCTCAGTGCTCAGGGTGATCGGTGCTCAGTACTCAGGGTGCTGGGTGCTCAGTGCTCAGGGTGCTGGGTGCTCAGTCCTCAGGGTGCTCAGTGCTCAGGGTGCTGGGTGCTCAGTACTCATGGTGCTGGGTGCTCAGTACTCAGGGGGCTGGTTGCTCAGTGCTCAGTGCTCAGTGTGCTGGGTGCTCAGTGCTCAGGGCGCTGGGTGCTCAGTGCTCGGGGTGCTGGTTGCTCAGTGCTCGGGGTGCTGGGTGGTCAGTGCTCAGTGCTCAAGGTGCTGGGTGCTCAGTGCTCAGTGCTCAGGGTGCTGGGTGCTCAGTACTCAGGGTGCTGGGTGCTCAGTACTCAGGGTGCTGGGTGCTCAGTTCTCAGGGTGCTGGGTGATCAGTACTCTGGGTGTTGGGTGCTCAGTACTCAGGGTTCCCAGTGCTCAGTACTCGGGGTGCTGGGTGCTCAGTGCTCAGTGTGCTCAGTGCTCAGTGCTCAGGGTGCTGGGTGCTCAGTGCTCAGGGCGCTGGGTGCTCAGTGCTCGGGGTGCTGGGTGCTCAGTACTCAGGGTGCTGTGTGCTCAGTGCTCAGTACTCAGCGTGCTGTGTGCTCAGTGCTCAGAGTGTTGGGTGCTCAGTACTCAGGGTGCTGGGTGCTCAGTGCTCAGTGCTGAGGGTGCACAGTGCTCAGGGTGCTCAGTGCTCAGGGTGCTGGGTGCTCAGGGTGCTGGGTGCTCAGTGCTCGGGGTGCTGGGTGCTCAGTTCTCAGTGCTCAGGGTGCTGGGTGCTCAGTGCTCGGGGTGCTGGGTGCTCAGTACTCAGGGTGCTGGGTGCTCAGTACTCAGGGTGCTGGGTGCTCAGTCCTCAGGGTGCTAAGTGCTCAGGGTGCTGGGTGCTCAGTGCTCAGGGTGCTGGGTGCTCTGTGCTCAGGGTGCTCGGTGCTCAGTGCTCAGGTTGCTGGGTGCTCAATACTCAGGGTGCTGGGTGCTCAGTACTCAGGGTGCTCAGTGCTCAGTAATCAGGGAGCTCAGTGCTCAGGGTGCTGGGTGTTCAGTGCTCAGGGTGCTCGGTGCTCAGTGCTCAGGGTGCTGGGTGCTCAGTACTCACGGTGCTGGGTGCTCAGTGCTCGGGGTGCTGGGGGCTCAGTACTCAGGGTGCTGGGTGCTCAGTGCTCAGGGTGCTGGGTGCTCAGTGCTCAGGGTGCTCGGTGCTTAGTACTCATGGTGCTCGGTGCTCGGGGTGCTGGGTGCTCAGTGCTCGGTGTGTTGGGTGCTCAGTGCTCGGGGTGCTGGGTGCTGAGTGCTCGGTGTGCTGGGTGCTCAGTGCTCGGGGTGCTGGGTGCTCAGTGCTCGGGGTGCTGGGTGCTCAGTACTCAGGGTGCTCGGTGCTCAGTACTCAGGGTGCTGGGTGCTCAGTGCTCAGGGTGCTGGGTGCTCAGTACTCAGGGTGCTGGGTGCTCGGTGCTCAGTACACTGGGTGCTCAGTACTCAGGGTGCTGGGTGCTCAGTACTCAGGGTGTTCGGTGCTCAATACTCAGGGTGCTGGGTGCTCAGTTCTCGGGGTGCCGGGTGCTCATTAATCAGGGTGCTCAGTGCTCAGTACTCAGCGTGCTGGGTGCTCAGTGCTCAGGGTGCTCGGTGCTCAGTACTCAGGGTGCTCAGTGCTCAGTACTCAGTGTGCTGGGTGCTCAGTGCTCAGGGTGCTGGGTGCTCAGTACTCAGGGTGCTTTGTGCTTAGTACTCAGGGTGCTCGGTCCTCAGTGCTCAGGGTGCTGGGTGCTCAGTACTCAGGGTGCTGGGTGCTCAGTGGTCAGGGTGCTCAGTGCTCAGCACTCAGGGTGCTCGGTGCTCAGTGCTCAGGGTGCTCAGTGCTCAGTACTCAGGGTGCTCAGTGCTCTGGGTGCTGGGTGCTCAGTGCTCAGGGTGCTGGGTGCTCAGTGCTCAGGGTGCTGGGTGCTCAGTACTCAGGGTGCTCAGTGCTCAGGGTGCTGGGTGCTCAGTGCTCGGGGTGCTGGGTACTCAGTGCTCAGTACACAGGGTGCTGAGTGCTCAGTGCTCGGGGTGCTGGGTGCTCAGTGCTCATTACTCAGAGTGCTCAGTGCTCAGGGTGCTGGGTGCTCAGTACTCAGGGTGCTGGGTGCTCAGTGCTCAGGGTGCTGGGTGCTCAGTACTCAGGGTGCTGGGTCCTCAGTGCACAGGGTGCTGGGTGCTCAATGCTCAGGGTGCTCAGTACTCAGGGTGCTGTGTGTTCAGTGCTCAGGGTACTGGGTGCTCAGTACTCAGGGTGCTCGGTGCTTAGTACTCAGGGTGCTGGGTGCTCAGTACTCCGGGTGCTCATTGCTCAGGGTGCTGGGTGCTCAGTACTCAGGGTGCTCAGTGCTCAGTACTCAGGGTGCTCAGTGCTCAGTACTCAGGGTGCTCAGTGCTCAGGGTGCTGGGTGCTCAGTGCTCGGGGTGCTGGGTGCTCAGTGCTCACAGTGCTGTGTGCTCAGTACTCAGGGTGCTCAGTACTCAGGGTGCTTGGTGCTCAGTGCTCAGGGTGCTTGGTGCTCAGTGCTCAGGTTGCTGGGTGCTCAATACTCAGGGTGCTGGGTGCTCAGTACTCAGGGTGCTCTGTGCTCAGTACTCAGGGTGCTCAGTGCTCAGGGTGCTGGTTGGTCAGTGCTCGGGGTGCTGGGTGCTCAGTGCTCGGGGTGCTGGTTGCTCAGTACTCAGGGTGCTCGGTGCTCAGTACTCAGGGTGCTGGGTGCTCAGTGCTCAGGGTGCTGGGTGCTCAGTACTCAGGGTGCTTGGTGCTCGGTGCTCAGTACACTGGGTGCTCAGTACTCAGGGTGCTGGGTGCTCAGTACTCAGGCTGCTCGGTGCTCAATACTCAGGGTGCTGGGTGCTCAGTTCTCGGGGTGCTGGGTGCTCATTAATCAGGGTGCTGGGTGCTCAGTACTCAGGGTTCTCAGTGCTTGGGGTGCTGGGTGCTCAGTTCTCAGGGTGCTCAGTGCTTGGGGTGAAGGGTGCTCAGTACTCAGGGTGCTGGTTGCTCAGTGCTCAGGGTGCTGGGTGCTGAGTACTCAGGGTGCTAGGTGCTCAGTACTCAGGGTGCTGTGTGCTCAGTGCTCGGGGTGCTGGGTGCTCAGTGCTCGGGTTGCTGGGTGCTTAGTGCTCGGGGTGCTGGGTGCTCAGTGCTCAGGGTGCTGGGTGCTCAGTGCTCAGGGTGCTGGGTGCTCAGTGCTCAGGGTGCTGGGTGCTCAGTGCTCGGTGTCCTCGGTGCTCAGTGCTCGGGGTGGTGGGTGCTCAGTACTCGGGGAGCTCAGTGCTCAGTACTCAGGGTGCTGGGTGCTCAGTGCTCAGTGTGCTGGGTGCTCAGTGCTCGGGGTGCTGGGTGCTCGGTGCTCAGGTTGCTGGGTGCTCAGTACTCGGGGTGCTTTGTGCTCAGTACTCAGGGTGCTGGGTGCTCATTGCTCGGGGTGCTGGGTCCTCAGTGCTACGGGTGCTGGGTGCTCAGTGCTCGGGGTGCTGGGTGCTCAGTGCTCGGGGCGCTGGGTGCTCAGTGCTCGGGGTGCTCGGTGCTCAGTACTCAGGGTGCTGGGTGCTCAGTGCTCAGGGTGCTCGGTGCTCAGTACTCAGGGTGCTGGGTGCTCAGTGCTCAGTGTGCTCGGTGCTCAGTACGTTGGGTGCTCAGTACTCAGGGTGTTGGGTGCTCAGTGCTCAGGGTGATCGGTGCTCAGTACTCAGGGTGCTCAGTACTCAGGGTGCTGGGTGCTCAGTACTCAGTGTGCTGGGTGCTCATTCTCGTGGTGCTGGGTGCTCAGTGCTCGGGGTGCTGGGTGCTCAGTACTCGGGGTGCTGTGTGCTCAGTGCTCAGCGTGCTGCGTGCTCAGTACTCAGGGTGCTCGGTTCTCAGTACTCAGGGTGCTGGGTGCTCATTCTCGGTGTGCTGGGTGCTCAGTGCTCAGGGTGCTGGGTGCTCAGTGCTCAGGGTCCTCTATGCTCAGTATTCAGGGTGCTCAGTACTCAGTGTGCTTTGTGCTCAGTGCTCAGGGTGCTGGGTGCTCAGTACTCAGGGTGATGGGTGCTCAGTACTCAGGGTGCTGGGTGCTCAGTGCTCAGGGTGCTGGGTGCTCAGTGCTCAGGGTGCTGGGTGCTCAGTACTCAGGGTGCTGGGTGCTCAGTGCTCAGGGTGATCGGTGCTCAGTACTCAGGGAGCTCAGTACTCAGGGTGCTGGGTGCTCAGTGCTCAGGGTGCTTGGTGCTCAGTACTCAGGGTGCTGGGTGCTCAGTGCTCAGGGTGCTGAGTACTCAGTACTCAGGGTGCTGGGTGCTCAGTGCTCAGGGTGCTGGGTTTTCAGTGCTCAGGGTGCTGGGTGCTCAGTGCTCGGGGTGCTGGGTGCTCAGTGCTCGGGGTGCTGGGTGCTCAGTGCTCGGGGTGCTGGGTGCTCAGTGCTCGGGGTGCTGGGTGCTCAGTGCTCAGGGTGATCGGTGCTCAGTACTCAGGGTGCTGGGTGCTCAGTGCTCAGGGTGCTGGGTGCTCAGTCCTCAGGGTGCTCAGTGCTCAGGGTGCTGGTTGCTCAGTACTCATGGTGCTGGGTGCTCAGTACTCAGGGGGCTGGTTGCTCAGTGCTCAGTGCTCAGTGTGCTGGGTGCTCAGTGCTCAGGGCGCTGGGTGCTCAGTGCTCGGGGTGCTGGGTGCTCAGTGCTCGGGGTGCTGGGTGGTCAGTGCTCAGTGCTCAAGGTGCTGGGTGCTCAGTGCTCAGTGCTCAGGGTGCTGGGTGCTCAGTACTCAGGGTGCTGGGTGCTCAGTACTCAGGGTGCTGGGTGCTCAGTTCTCAGGGTGCTGGGTGATCAGTACTCTGGGTGTTGGGTGCTCAGTACTCAGGGTTCTCAGTGCTCAGTACTCGGGGTGCTGGGTGCTCAGTGCTCAGTGTGCTCAGTGCTCAGTGCTCAGGGTGCTGGGTGCTCAGTGCTCGGGGCGCTGGGTGCTCAGTGCTCGGGGTGCTGGGTGCTCAGTACTCAGGGTGCTGTGTGCTCAGTGCTCAGTACTCAGCGTGCTGTGTGCTCAGTGCTCAGAGTGTTGGGTGCTCAGTACTCAGGGTGCTGGGTGCTTAGTGCTCAGTGCTGAGGGTGCACAGTGCTCAGGGTGCTCAGTGCTCAGGGTGCTGGGTGCTCAGGGTGCTGGGTGCTCAGTGCTCGGGGTGCTGGGTGCTCAGATCTCAGTGCTCAGGGTGCTGGGTGCTCAGTGCTCGGGGTGCTGGGTGCTCAGTACTCAGGGTGCTGGGTGCTCAGTACTCAGGGTGCTGGGTGCTCAGTGCTCAGGGTGCTGGGTGCTCTGTGCTCAGGGTGCTCGGTGCTCAGTGCTCAGGGTGCTCGGTGCTCAGTGCTCAGGGTGCTGGGTGCTCAGTACTCACGGTGCTGGGTGCTCAGTGCTCGGGGTGCTGGGGGCTCAGTACTCAGGGTGCTGGGTGCTCAGTGCTCAGGGTGCTGGGTGCTCAGTGCTCAGGGTGCTCGGTGCTTAGTACTCATGGTGCTCGGTGCTCGGGGTGCTGGGTGCTCAGTGCTCGGTGTGCTGGGTGCTCAGTGCTCGGGGTGCTGGGTGCTGAGTGCTCGGTGTGCTGGGTGCTCAGTGCTCAGGGTGCTGGGTGCTCAGTGCTCGGGGTGCTGGGTGCTCAGTACTCATCGTGCTCGGTGCTCAGTACTCAGGGTGCTGGGTGCTCAGTGCTCAGGGTGCTGGGTGCTCAGTACTCAGGGTGCTGGGTGCTCGGTGCTCAGTACACTGGGTGCTCAGTACTCAGGGTGCTGGGTGCTCAGTACTCAGGGTGCTCGGTGCTCAATACTCAGGGTGCTGGGTGCTCAGTTCTCGGGGTGCCGGGTGCTCATTAATCAGGGTGCTCAGTGCTCAGTACTCAGCGTGCTGGGTGCTCAGTGCTCAGGGTGCTCGGTGCTCAGTACTCATGGTGCTCAGTGCTCAGTACTCAGTGTGCTGGGTGCTCAGTGCTCAGGGTGCTGGGTGCTCAGTACTCAGGGTGCTTTGTGCTTAGTACTCAGGGTGCTCGGTCCTCAGTGCTCAGAGTGCTGGGTGCTCAGTACTCAGGGTGCTGGGTGCTCAGTGGTCAGGGTGCTCAGTGCTCAGCACTCAGGGTGCTCGGTGCTCAGTGCTCAGGGTGCTCAGTGCTCAGTACTCAGGGTGCTCAGTGCTCTGGGTGCTGCGTGCTCAGTGCTCAGGGTGCTGGGTGCTCAGTGCTCAGGGTGCTGGGTGCTCAGTACTCAGGGTGCTCAGTGCTCAGGGTGCTGGGTGCTCAGTGCTCGGGGTGCTGGGTACTCAGTGCTCAGTACACAGGGTGCTGAGTGCTCAGTGCTCGGGGTGCTGGGTGCTCAGTGCTCATTACTCAGAGTGCTCAGTGCTCAGGGTGCTGGGTGCTCAGTACTCAGGGTGCTGGGTGCTCAGTGCTCAGGGTGCTGGGTGCTCAGTACTCAGGGTGCTGGGTCCTCAGTGCTCAGGGTGCTGGGTGCTCAATGCTCAGGGTGCTCAGTACTCAGGGTGCTGTGTGTTCAGTGCTCAGGGTACTGGGTGCTCAGTACTCAGGGTGCTCGGTGCTTAGTACTCAGGGTGCTGGGTACTCAGTACTCCGGGTGCTCATTGCTCAGGGTGCTGGGTGCTCAGTACTCAGGGTGCTGGGTGCTCAGTACTCAGGGTGCTCAGTGCTCAGTACACAGGGTGCTCAGTGCTCAGGACTCAGGGTGCTCAGTGCTCAGGGTGCTGGGTGCTCAGTGCTCGGGGTGCTGGGTGCTCAGTGCTCACGGTGCTGTGTGCTCAGTACTCAGGGTGCTCAGTACTCAGGGTGCTTGGTGCTCAGTGCTCAGGGTGCTTGGTGCTCAGTGCTCAGGTTGCTGGGTGCTCAATACTCAGGGTGCTGGGTGCTCAGTACTCAGGGTGCTCTGTGATCAGTACTCAGGGTGCTCAGTGCTCAGGGTGCTGGGTGCTCAGTGCTCGGGGTGCTGGGTGCTCAGTGCTCGGGGTGCTGGTTGCTCAGTACTCAGGGTGCTCGGTGCTCAGTACTCAGGGTGCTGGGTGCTCAGTGCTCAGGGTGCTGGGTGCTCAGTACTCAGGGTGCTGGGTGCTCGGTGCTCAGTACACTGGGTGCTCAGTACTCAGGGTGCTGGGTGCTCAGTACTCAGGGTGCTCGGTGCTCAATACTCAGGGTGCTGGGTGCTCAGTTCTCGGGGTGCTGGGTGCTCATTAATCAGGGTGCTGGGTGCTCAGTACTCAGGGTTCTCAGTGCTTGGGGTGCTGGGTGCTCAGTTCTCAGGGTGCTCAGTGCTTGGGGTGAAGGGTGCTCAGTACTCAGGGTGCTGGGTCCTCGGTGCTCAGGTTGCTGGGTGCTCAGTACTCGGGGTGCTGGGTGCTCAGTACTCAGGGTGCTGGGTGCTCATTGCTCGGGGTGCTGGGTCCTCAGTGCTACGGGTGCTGGGTGCTCAGTGCTCGGGGTGCTGGGTGCTCAGTGCTCGGGGCGCTGGGTGCTCAGTGCTCGGGGTGCTCGGTGCTCAGTACTCATGGTGCTGGGTGCTCAGTGCTCAGGGTGCTCGGTGCTCAGTACTCAGGGTGCTGGGTGCTCAGTGCTCAGGTTGCACAGTACTCAGGATGCTGGGTGCTCAGTGCTCGGGATGCTGGGTGCTCAGTACTCAGGGTGCTCAGTACTCAGGATGCTGGGTGCTCAGTACTCGGGTGCTGGGTGCTCAGTACTCAGGGTGCTGGGTGCTCAGTCCTCAGGGTGCTAAGTGCTCAGGGTGCTGGGTGCTCAGTGCTCAGGGTGCTGGGTGCTCAGTGCTCAGGGTGCTTGGTGCTCAGTGCTCAGGTTGCTGGGTGCTCAATACTCAGGGTGCTGGGTGCTCAGTACTCAGGGTGCTCAGTGCTCAGTAATCAGGGTGCTCAGTGCTCAGTACTCAGCGTGCTGGGTGCTCAGTGCTCAGGGTGCTCGGTGCTCAGTACTCAGGGTGCTCAGTGCTCAGTACTCAGTGTGCTGGGTGCTCAGTGCTCAGGGTGCTGGGTGCTCAGTACTCAGGGTGCTTTGTGCTTAGTACTCAGGGTGCTCCGTCCTCAGTGCTCAGGGTGCTGGGTGCTCAGTACTCAGGGTGCTGGGTGCTCAGTGGTCAGGGTGCTCAGTGCTCAGCACTCAGGGTGCTCGGTGCTCAGTGCTCAGGGTGCTCAGTGCTCAGTACTCAGGGTGCTCAGTGCTCTGGGTGCTGGGTGCTCAGTGCTCAGAGTGCTGGGTGCTCAGTGCTCAGGGTGCTGGGTGCTCAGTACTCAGGGTGCTCAGTGCTCAGGGTGCTGGGTGCTCAGTGCTCGGGGTGCTGGGTACTCAGTGCTCAGTACACAGGATGCTGAGTGCTCAGTGCTCGGGGTGCTGGGTGCTCAGTGCTCATTACTCAGGGTGCTGGGTGCTCAGTGCTCAGGGTGCTGGGTGCTCAGTACTCAGGGTGCTGGGTGCTCAGTGCTCAGGGTGCTGGGTGCTCAGTACTCAGGGTGCTGGGTCCTCAGTGCTCAGGGTGCTGGGTGCTCAATGCTCGGGGTGCTCAGTACTCAGGGTGCTGTGTGTTCAGTGCTCAGGGTACTGGGTGCTCAGTACTCAGGGTGCTCGGTGCTTAGTACTCAGGGTGCTGGGTGCTCAGTACTCAGGGTGCTGGGTGCTCAGTACTCAGGGTGCTCAGTGCTCAGTACTCAGGGTGCTCAGTGCTCAGTACTCAGGGTGCTCAGTGCTCAGGGTGCTGGGTGCTCAGTGCTCGGGGTGCTGGGTGCTCAGTGCTCACGGTGCTGTGTGCTCAGTACTCAGGGTGCTCAGTACTCAGGGTGCTTGGTGCTCAGTGCTCAGGGTGCTCGGTGCTCAGTGCTCAGGTTGCTGGGTGCTCAATACTCAGGGTGCTGGGTGCTCAGTACTCAGGGTGCTCAGTGCTCAGTACTCAGGGTGCTCAGTGCTCAGGGTGCTGGGTGCTCAGTGCTCGGGGTGCTGGGTGCTCAGTGCTCGGGGTGCTGGGTGCTCAGTACTCAGGGTGCTCGGTGCTCAGTACTCAGGGTGCTGGGTGCTCAGTGCTCAGGGGGCTGGGTGCTCAGTACTCAGGGTGCTGGGTGCTCGGTGCTCAGTACACTGGGTGCTCAGTACTCAGGGTGCTGGGTGCTCACTACTCAGGGTGCTCGGTGCTCAATACTCAGGGTGCTGGGTGCTCAGTTCTCGGGGTGCTGGGTGCTCATTAATCAGGGTGCTGGGTGCTCAGTACTCAGGGTGCTGGGTGCTCAGTGCTCAGGGTGCTGGGTCCTCAGTGCTCAGGGTGCTGGGTGCTCAATGCTCAGGGTGCTCAGTACTCAGGGTGCTCAGTGCTCAGGGTGCTGGGTGTTCAGTGCTCAGGGTGCTGGGTGCTCAATGCTCAGGGTGCTCAGTACTCAGGGTGCTGTGTGTTCAGTGCTCAGGGTGCTGGGTGCTCATTAATCAGGGTGCTGGGGGCTCAGTACTCAGGGTGCTGGGTGCTCAGTGCTCAGGGTGCTGGGTGCTCAGTGCTCAGGGTGCTGGGTCCTCAGTGCTCAGGGTGCTGGGTGCTCAATGCTCAGGGTGCTCAGTACTCAGGGTGCTGTGTGTTCAGTGCTCAGGGTGCTGGGTGCTCATTAATCAGGGTGCTGGGGGCTCAGTACTCAGGGTGCTGGGTGCTCAGTGCTCAGGGTGCTGGGTGCTCAGTGCTCAGGGTGCTCGGTGCTTAGTACTCATGGTGCTCGGTGCTCGGGGTGCTGGGTGCTCAGTGCTCGGTGTGTTGGGTGCTCAGTGCTCGGGGTGCTGGGTGCTGAGTGCTCGGTGTGCTGGGTGCTCAGTGCTCGGGGTGCTGGGTGCTCAGTGCTCGGGGTGCTGGGTGCTCAGTACTCAGGGTGCTCGGTGCTCAGTACTCAGGGTGCTGGGTGCTCAGTGCTCAGGGTGCTGGGTGCTCAGTACTCAGGGTGCTGGGTGCTCGGTGCTCAGTACACTGGGTGCTCAGTACTCAGGGTGCTGGGTGCTCAGTACTCAGGGTGTTCGGTGCTCAATACTCAGGGTGCTGGGTGCTCAGTTCTCGGGGTGCCGGGTGCTCATTAATCAGGGTGCTCAGTGCTCAGTACTCAGCGTGCTGGGTGCTCAGTGCTCAGGGTGCTCGGTGCTCAGTACTCAGGGTGCTCGGTGCTCAGTACTCAGTGTGCTGGGTGCTCAGTGCTCAGGGTGCTGGGTGCTCAGTACTCAGGGTGCTTTGTGCTTAGTACTCAGGGTGCTCGGTCCTCAGTGCTCAGGGTGCTGGGTGCTCAGTACTCAGGGTGCTGGGTGCTCAGTGGTCAGGGTGCTCAGTGCTCAGCACTCAGGGTGCTCGGTGCTCAGTGCTCAGGGTGCTCAGTGCTCAGTACTCAGGGTGCTCAGTGCTCTGGGTGCTGGGTGCTCAGTGCTCAGGGTGCTGGGTGCTCAGTGCTCAGGGTGCTGGGTGCTCAGTACTCAGGGTGCTCAGTGCTCAGGGTGCTGGGTGCTCAGTGCTCGGGGTGCTGGGTACTCAGTGCTCAGTACACAGGGTGCTGAGTGCTCAGTGCTCGGGGTGCTGGGTGCTCAGTGCTCATTACTCAGAGTGCTCAGTGCTCAGGGTGCTGGGTGCTCAGTACTCAGGGTGCTGGGTGCTCAGTGCTCAGGGTGCTGGGTGCTCAGTACTCAGGGTGCTGGGTCCTCAGTGCACAGGGTGCTGGGTGCTCAATGCTCAGGGTGCTCAGTACTCAGGGTGCTGTGTGTTCAGTGCTCAGGGTACTGGGTGCTCAGTACTCAGGGTACTCGGTGCTTAGTACTCAGGGTGCTGGGTGCTCAGTACTCCGGGTGCTCATTGCTCAGGGTGCTGGGTGCTCAGTACTCAGGGTGCTCAGTGCTCAGTACTCAGGGTGCTCAGTGCTCAGTACTCAGGGTGCTCAGTGCTCAGGGTGCTGGGTGCTCAGTGCTCGGGGTGCTGGGTGCTCAGTGCTCACAGTGCTGTGTGCTCAGTACTCAGGGTGCTCAGTACTCAGGGTGCTTGGTGCTCAGTGCTCAGGGTGCTTGGTGCTCAGTGCTCAGGTTGCTGGGTGCTCAATACTCAGGGTGCTGGGTGCTCAGTACTCAGGGTGCTCTGTGCTCAGTACTCAGGGTGCTCAGTGCTCAGGGTGCTGGTTGGTCAGTGCTCGGGGTGCTGGGTGCTCAGTGCTCGGGGTGCTGGTTGCTCAGTACTCAGGGTGCTCGGTGCTCAGTACTCAGGGTGCTGGGTGCTCAGTGCTCAGGGTGCTGGGTGCTCAGTACTCAGGGTGCTGGGTGCTCGGTGCTCAGTACACTGGGTGCTCAGTACTCAGGGTGCTGGGTGCTCAGTACTCAGGCTGCTCGGTGCTCAATACTCAGGGTGCTGGGTGCTCAGTTCTCGGGGTGCTGGGTGCTCATTAATCAGGGTGCTGGGTGCTCAGTACTCAGGGTTCTCAGTGCTTGGGGTGCTGGGTGCTCAGTTCTCAGGGTGCTCAGTGCTTGGGGTGAAGGGTGCTCAGTACTCAGGGTGCTGGTTGCTCAGTGCTCAGGGTGCTGGGTGCTGAGTACTCAGGGTGCTAGGTGCTCAGTACTCAGGGTGCTGTGTGCTCAGTGCTCGGGGTGCTGGGTGCTCAGTGCTCGGGTTGCTGGG
The DNA here is from genome assembly GCF_018167655.1 of Microtus oregoni. Taxonomy (NCBI): domain Eukaryota; kingdom Metazoa; phylum Chordata; class Mammalia; order Rodentia; family Cricetidae; genus Microtus; species Microtus oregoni. Next base: position 46,572 of record NW_024543468.1, on the reverse strand, counting down.
TGCTTAGTGCTCGGGGTGCTGGGTGCTCAGTGCTCAGGGTGCTGGGTGCTCAGTGCTCAGGGTGCTGGGTGCTCAGTGCTCAGGGTGCTGGGTGCTCAGTGCTCGGTGTCCTCGGTGCTCAGTGCTCGGGGTGGTGGGTGCTCAGTACTCGGGGAGCTCAGTGCTCAGTACTCAGGGTGCTGGGTGCTCAGTGCTCAGGGTGCTGGGTGCTCAGTGCTCGGGGTGCTGGGTGCTCGGTGCTCAGGTTGCTGGGTGCTCAGTACTCGGGGTGCTTTGTGCTCAGTACTCAGGGTGCTGGGTGCTCATTGCTCGGGGTGCTGGGTCCTCAGTGCTACGGGTGCTGGGTGCTCAGTGCTCGGGGTGCTGGGTGCTCAGTGCTCGGGGTGCTCGGTGCTCAGTACTCAGGGTGCTGGGTGCTCAGTGCTCAGGGTGCTCGGTGCTCAGTACTCAGGGTGCTGGGTGCTCAGTGCTCAGTGTGCTCGGTGCTCAGTACGTTGGGTGCTCAGTACTCATGGTGTTGGGTGCTCAGTGCTCAGGGTGATCGGTGCTCAGTACTCAGGGTGCTCAGTACTCAGGGTGCTGGGTGCTCAGTACTCAGTGTGCTGGGTGCTCATTCTCGTGGTGCTGGGTGCTCAGTGCTCGGGGTGCTGGGTGCTCAGTACTCGGGGTGCTGTGTGCTCAGTGCTCAGCGTGCTGCGTGCTCAGTACTCAGGGTGCTCGGTTCTCAGTACTCAGGGTGCTGGGTGCTCATTCTCGGTGTGCTGGGTGCTCAGTGCTCAGGGTGCTGGGTGCTCAGTGCTCAGGGTCCTCTATGCTCAGTATTCAGGGTGCTCAGTACTCAGTGTGCTTTGTGCTCAGTGCTCAGGGTGCTGGGTGCTCAGTACTCAGGGTGCTGGGTGCTCAGTACTCAGGGTGCTGGGTGCTCAGTGCTCAGGGTGCTGGGTGCTCAGTGCTCAGGGTGCTGGGTGCTCAGTACTCAGGGTGCTGGGTGCTCAGTGCTCAGGGTGATCGGTGCTCAGTACTCAGGGAGCTCAGTACTCAGGGTGCTGGGTGCTCAGTGCTCAGGGTGCTTGGTGCTCAGTACTCAGGGTGCTGGGTGCTCAGTGCTCAGGGTGCTGAGTACTCAGTACTCAGGGTGCTGGGTGCTCAGTGCTCAGGGTGCTGGGTTTTCAGTGCTCAGGGTGCTGGGTGCTCAGTGCTCGGGGTGCTGGGTGCTCAGTGCTCGGGGTGCTGGGTGCTCAGTGCTCGGGGTGCTGGGTGCTCAGTGCTCGGGGTGCTGGGTGCTCAGTGCTCAGGGTGATCGGTGCTCAGTACTCAGGGTGCTGGGTGCTTAGTGCTCAGGGTGCTGGGTGCTCAGTCCTCAGGGTGCTCAGTGCTCAGGGTGCTGGGTGCTCAGTACTCATGGTGCTGGGTGCTCAGTACTCAGGGGGCTGGTTGCTCAGTGCTCAGTGCTCAGTGTGCTGGGTGCTCAGTGCTCAGGGCGCTGGGTGCTCAGTGCTCGGGGTGCTGGGTGCTCAGTGCTCGGGGTGCTGGGTGGTCAGTGCTCAGTGCTCAAGGTGCTGGGTGCTCAGTGCTCAGTGCTCAGGGTGCTGGGTGCTCAGTACTCAGGGTGCTGGGTGCTCAGTACTCAGGGTGCTGGGTGCTCAGTTCTCAGGGTGCTGGGTGATCAGTACTCTGGGTGTTGGGTGCTCAGTACTCAGGGTTCTCAGTGCTCAGTACTCGGGGTGCTGGGTGCTCAGTGCTCAGTGTGCTCAGTGCTCAGTGCTCAGGGTGCTGGGTGCTCAGTGCTCGGGGCGCTGGGTGCTCAGTGCTCGGGGTGCTGGGTGCTCAGTACTCAGGGTGCTGTGTGCTCAGTGCTCAGTACTCAGCGTGCTGTGTGCTCAGTGCTCAGAGTGTTGGGTGCTCAGTACTCAGGGTGCTGGGTGCTTAGTGCTCAGTGCTGAGGGTGCACAGTGCTCAGGGTGCTCAGTGCTCAGGGTGCTGGGTGCTCAGGGTGCTGGGTGCTCAGTGCTCGGGGTGCTGGGTGCTCAGATCTCAGTGCTCAGGGTGCTGGGTGCTCAGTGCTCGGGGTGCTGGGTGCTCAGTACTCAGGGTGCTGGGTGCTCAGTACTCAGGGTGCTGGGTGCTCAGTGCTCAGGGTGCTGGGTGCTCTGTGCTCAGGGTGCTCGGTGCTCAGTGCTCAGGGTGCTCGGTGCTCAGTGCTCAGGGTGCTGGGTGCTCAGTACTCACGGTGCTGGGTGCTCAGTGCTCGGGGTGCTGGGGGCTCAGTACTCAGGGTGCTGGGTGCTCAGTGCTCAGGGTGCTGGGTGCTCAGTGCTCAGGGTGCTCGGTGCTTAGTACTCATGGTGCTCGGTGCTCGGGGTGCTGGGTGCTCAGTGCTCGGTGTGCTGGGTGCTCAGTGCTCGGGGTGCTGGGTGCTGAGTGCTCGGTGTGCTGGGTGCTCAGTGCTCGGGGTGCTGGGTGCTCAGTGCTCGGGGTGCTGGGTGCTCAGTACTCATCGTGCTCGGTGCTCAGTACTCAGGGTGCTGGGTGCTCAGTGCTCAGGGTGCTGGGTGCTCAGTACTCAGGGTGCTGGGTGCTCGGTGCTCAGTACACTGGGTGCTCAGTACTCAGGGTGCTGGGTGCTCAGTACTCAGGGTGCTCGGTGCTCAATACTCAGGGTGCTGGGTGCTCAGTTCTCGGGGTGCCGGGTGCTCATTAATCAGGGTGCTCAGTGCTCAGTACTCAGCGTGCTGGGTGCTCAGTGCTCAGGGTGCTCGGTGCTCAGTACTCATGGTGCTCAGTGCTCAGTACTCAGTGTGCTGGGTGCTCAGTGCTCAGGGTGCTGGGTGCTCAGTACTCAGGGTGCTTTGTGCTTAGTACTCAGGGTGCTCGGTCCTCAGTGCTCAGAGTGCTGGGTGCTCAGTACTCAGGGTGCTGGGTGCTCAGTGGTCAGGGTGCTCAGTGCTCAGCACTCAGGGTGCTCGGTGCTCAGTGCTCAGGGTGCTCAGTGCTCAGTACTCAGGGTGCTCAGTGCTCTGGGTGCTGGGTGCTCAGTGCTCAGGGTGCTGGGTGCTCAGTGCTCAGGGTGCTGGGTGCTCAGTACTCAGGGTGCTCAGTGCTCAGGGTGCTGGGTGCTCAGTGCTCGGGGTGCTGGGTACTCAGTGCTCAGTACACAGGGTGCTGAGTGCTCAGTGCTCGGGGTGCTGGGTGCTCAGTGCTCATTACTCAGAGTGCTCAGTGCTCAGGGTGCTGGGTGCTCAGTACTCAGGGTGCTGGGTGCTCAGTGCTCAGGGTGCTGGGTGCTCAGTACTCAGGGTGCTGGGTCCTCAGTGCTCAGGGTGCTGGGTGCTCAATGCTCAGGGTGCTCAGTACTCAGGGTGCTGTGTGTTCAGTGCTCAGGGTACTGGGTGCTCAGTACTCAGGGTGCTCGGTGCTTAGTACTCAGGGTGCTGGGTGCTCAGTACTCCGGGTGCTCATTGCTCAGGGTGCTGGGTGCTCAGTACTCAGGGTGCTGGGTGCTCAGTACTCAGGGTGCTCAGTGCTCAGTACACAGGGTGCTCAGTGCTCAGTACTCAGGGTGCTCAGTGCTCAGGGTGCTGGGTGCTCAGTGCTCGGGGTGCTGGGTGGTCAGTGCTCACGGTGCTGTGTGCTCAGTACTCAGGGTGCTCAGTACTCAGGGTGCTTGGTGCTCAGTGCTCAGGGTGCTTGGTGCTCAGTGCTCAGGTTGCTGGGTGCTCAATACTCAGGGTGCTGGGTGCTCAGTACTCAGGGTGCTCTGTGATCAGTACTCAGGGTGCTCAGTGCTCAGGGTGCTGGGTGCTCAGTGCTCGGGGTGCTGGGTGCTCAGTGCTCGGGGTGCTGGTTGCTCAGTACTCAGGGTGCTCGGTGCTCAGTACTCAGGGTGCTGGGTGCTCAGTGCTCAGGGTGCTGGGTGCTCAGTACTCAGGGTGCTGGGTGCTCGGTGCTCAGTACACTGGGTGCTCAGTACTCAGGGTGCTGGGTGCTCAGTACTCAGGGTGCTCGGTGCTCAATACTCAGGGTGCTGGGTGCTCAGTTCTCGGGGTGCTGGGTGCTCATTAATCAGGGTGCTGGGTGCTCAGTACTCAGGGTTCTCAGTGCTTGGGGTGCTGGGTGCTCAGTTCTCAGGGTGCTCAGTGCTTGGGGTGAAGGGTGCTCAGTACTCAGGGTGCTGGGTCCTCGGTGCTCAGGTTGCTGGGTGCTCAGTACTCGGGGTGCTGGGTGCTCAGTACTCAGGGTGCTGGGTGCTCATTGCTCGGGGTGCTGGGTCCTCAGTGCTACGGGTGCTGGGTGCTCAGTGCTCGGGGTGCTCGGTGCTCAGTACTCATGGTGCTGGGTGCTCAGTGCTCAGGGTGCTCGGTGCTCAGTACTCAGGGTGCTGGGTGCTCAGTGCTCAGGTTGCACAGTACTCAGGATGCTGGGTGCTCAGTGCTCGGGATGCTGGGTGCTCAGTACTCAGGGTGCTCAGTACTCAGGATGCTGGGTGCTCAGTACTCAGGGTGCTGGGTGCTCAGTACTCAGGGTGCTGGGTGCTCAGTCCTCAGGGTGCTAAGTGCTCAGGGTGCTGGGTGCTCAGTGCTCAGGGTGCTGGGTGCTCAGTGCTCAGGGTGCTTGGTGCTCAGTGCTCAGGTTGCTGGGTGCTCAATACTCAGGGTGCTGGGTGCTCAGTACTCAGGGTGCTCAGTGCTCAGTAATCAGGGTGCTCAGTGCTCAGTACTCAGCGTGCTGGGTGCTCAGTGCTCAGGGTGCTCGGTGCTCAGTACTCAGGGTGCTCAGTGCTCAGTACTCAGTGTGCTGGGTGCTCAGTGCTCAGGGTGCTGGGTGCTCAGTACTCAGGGTGCTTTGTGCTTAGTACTCAGGGTGCTCCGTCCTCAGTGCTCAGGGTGCTGGGTGCTCAGTACTCAGGGTGCTGGGTGCTCAGTGGTCAGGGTGCTCAGTGCTCAGCACTCAGGGTGCTCGGTGCTCAGTGCTCAGGGTGCTCAGTGCTCAGTACTCAGGGTGCTCAGTGCTCTGGGTGCTGGGTGCTCAGTGCTCAGAGTGCTGGGTGCTCAGTGCTCAGGGTGCTGGGTGCTCAGTACTCAGGGTGCTCAGTGCTCAGGGTGCTGGGTGCTCAGTGCTCGGGGTGCTGGGTACTCAGTGCTCAGTACACAGGATGCTGAGTGCTCAGTGCTCGGGGTGCTGGGTGCTCAGTGCTCATTACTCAGGGTGCTGGGTGCTCAGTGCTCAGGGTGCTGGGTGCTCAGTACTCAGGGTGCTGGGTGCTCAGTGCTCAGGGTGCTCGGTGCTCAGTACTCATGGTGCTGGGTGCTCAGTACTCAGGGTGCTCAGTGCTCAGTACTCAGGGTGCTCAGTGCTCAGTACTCAGGGTGCTCAGTGCTCAGGGTGCTGGGTGCTCAGTGCTCGGGGTGCTGGGTGCTCAGTGCTCACGGTGCTGTGTGCTCAGTACTCAGGGTGCTCAGTACTCAGGGTGCTTGGTGCTCAGTGCTCAGGGTGCTCGGTGCTCAGTGCTCAGGTTGCTGGGTGCTCAATACTCAGGGTGCTGGGTGCTCAGTACTCAGGGTGCTCAGTGCTCAGTACTCAGGGTGCTCAGTGCTCAGGGTGCTGGGTGCTCAGTGCTCGGGGTGCTGGGTGCTCAGTGCTCGGGGTGCTGGGTGCTCAGTACTCAGGGTGCTCGGTGCTCAGTACTCAGGGTGCTGGGTGCTCAGTGCTCAGGGGGCTGGGTGCTCAGTACTCAGGGTGCTGGGTGCTCGGTGCTCAGTACACTGGGTGCTCAGTACTCAGGGTGCTGGGTGCTCACTACTCAGGGTGCTCGGTGCTCAATACTCAGGGTGCTGGGTGCTCAGTTCTCGGGGTGCTGGGTGCTCATTAATCAGGGTGCTTGGTGCTCAGTACTCAGGGTGCTCAGTGCTTGGGGTGCTGGGTGCTCAGTTCTCAGGGTGCTTAGTGCTTGGGGTGCAGGGTGCTCAGTACTCAGGGTGCTGGTTGCTCAGTGCTCAGGGTGCTGGGTGCTGAGTACTCAGGGTGCTGGGTGCTCAGTACTCAGGGTGCTGGGTGCTCAGTGCTCGGGGTGCTGGGTGCTCAGTGCTCGGGTTGCTGGGTGCTTAGTGCTCGGGGTGCTGGGTGCTCAGTGCTCAGGGTGCTGGGTGCTCAGTGCTCAGGGTGCTGGGTGCTCAGTGCTCGGGGAGCTGGGTGCTCAGTGCTCGGTGTCCTCGGTGCTCAGTGCACGGGGTGGTGGGTGCTCAGTACTCGGGGAGCTCAGTGCTCAGTACTCAGGGTGCTGGGTGCTCAGTGCTCAGGGTGGTGGGTGCTCAGTGCTCGGGGTGCTGGGTGCTCGGTGCTCAGTTTGCTGGGTGCTCAGTACTCGGGGTGCTGGGTGCTCAGTACTCAGGGTGCTGGGTGCTCATTGCTCGGGGTGCTGGGTCCTCAGTGCTACGGGTGCTGGGTGCTCAGTGCTCGGGGTGCTGGGTGCTCAGTGCTCGGGGTGCTGGGTGCTCAGTGCTCGGGGTGCTCGGTGCTCAGTACTCAGGGTGCTGGGTGCTCAGTGCTCAGGGTGCTCGGTGCTCAGTACTCAGGGTGCTGGGTGCTCAGTGCTCAGTGTGCTCAGTGCTCAGTACGGTGGGTGCTCAGTACTCAGGGTGTTGGGTGCTCAGTGCTCAGGGTGATCGGTGCTCAGTACTCAGGGTGCTCAGTACTCAGGGTGCTGGGTGCTCAGGGCTCGGGGTGCTGGGAGCTCAGTACTCAGGGTGCTGGGTGCTCAGTGCTCGGTGTGCTGGGTGCTGAGTGCTCAGGGTGCTGGGTGCTCAGTACTCGGGGTGCTCGGTGCTCAGTACTCAGGGTGCTGTGTGCTCAGTACTCAGGGTGCTGGGTGCTCAGTGATCAGGGTGCTCTCTGCTCAGTACTCAGGGTGCTGGGTGCTCAGTGCTCAGGGTGCTGGGTGCTCAGTACTCAGGGTGCTGGGTGCTCAGTGCTCATGGTGATCGGTGCTCAGTCCTCAGGGTGCTCAGTACTCAGGGTGCTGTGTGCTCAGTGCTCATGGTGCTGGGTGCTCAGTAGTCAGGGTGCTGTGTGCTCAGTGCTCAGGGTGCTGGGTGCTCAGTACTCAGGGTGCTGGGTGCTCAGTACTCAGGGTGCTCAGTGCTCGGGGAGCTCGGTGCTCAGTACTCAGGGTGCTGGGTGCTCAGTACTCAGTGCTCGGGGTCCTGGGTGCTCAGCGCTCTGGGTGCTTAGTGCACAGTACTCAGGGTGCTGGGTGCTCAGTATTCAGGGTGCTCAGTGCTCGGGGTGCTGGGTGCTCATTACTCAGGGTGCTGGGTGCTCAGTACTCAGGGTGCTGGGTGCTCATTCTCGTGGTGCTGGGTGCTCAGTGCTCGGGGTGCTGGGTGCTCAGTACTCGGGGTGCTTGGTGCTCAGTGCTCAGCGTGCTGGGTGCTCAGTACTCAGGGTGCTCGGTTCTCAGTACTCAGGGCGTTGGGTGCTCATTCTCGGGGTGCTGGGTGCTCAGTGCTCAGGGTGCTGGGTGCTCAGTGCTCAGGGTCCTCTATGCTCAGTACTCAGGGTGCTCAGTACTCAGCGTGCTTTGTGCTCAGTGCTCAGGGTGCTGGGTGCTCAGTGCTCGGGGTGCTAGGTGCTCAGTACTCAGGGTGCTGGGTGCTCAGTGCTCGGGGTGCTGGGTGCTCAGTACTCAGGGTGCTGGGTGCTCAGTACTCAGGGTGCTGGGTGCTCAGTGCTCAGGGTGCTGGGTGCTCAGTACTCAGGGTGCTCGGTGCTCAGTACTCAGGGTGCTCGGTGCTCAGTACTCAGGGTGCTGGGTGCTCAGTACTCAGGGTGCTGGGTGCTCAGTACTCAGGGTGCTGGGTGCTCAGTGCTCAGGGTGCTGGGTGCTCAGTGCTCAGTACTCAGGGTGCTGGGTGCTCAGTGCTCAGGGTGCTGAGTGCTCAGTACTCAGCGTGCTGGGTGCTCAGTACTCAGGGTGCTGGGTGTTCAGTGCTCAGGGTGCTGGGTGCTCAGTGCTCAGGGTGCTGGGTGCTCAGTGCTCGGGGAGCTCGGTGCTCAGTACTCAGGGTGCTGGGTGCTCAGTACTCAGTGCTCGGGGTCCTGGGTGCTCCGTGCTCGGGGTGATCTGTTCTCAGTACTCAGGGTGCTGGGTGCTCAGTGCTCGGGGTGCTGGGTGATCAGTACTCGGGGTGCTCAGTACTCAGGGTACTGGGTGCTCAGTACTCAGGCTGCTGGGTGCTCAGAGCTCGGGGTGCTCGGTGCTCAGTACTCGGGGTGCTGGGTGCTCAGTGCTCATGGTGATTGGTGCTCAGTGCTCGGGGTGCTGGGTGCTCAGTGCTGAGGGTGCTGGCTGCTCAGTGCTCAGGGTGCTGGGTGCTCAGTACTCAGGGTGCTAGGTGCTCAGTACTCAGGGTGCTCAGTGCTCAGTACTCAGCGTGCTGGGTGCTCAGTGCTCAGGGTCCTCGGTGCTCAGTACTCAGGGTGTTCAGTGCTCAGTACTCAGCGTGCTTTGTGCTCAGTGCGCAGGGTGCTGGGTGCTCAGTACTCAGGGTGCTCGGTGCTCAGTATTCAGGGTGCTGGGTGCTCAGTACTCAGGGTGCTGGGTGCTCAGTGCTCGGGGTGCTCGGTGATCAGTACTCAGGGTGCTGGGTGCTCATTATTCAGGGTGCTGGGTGCTCAGTGCTCAGGGTGCTGGGTGCTCAGTGCTCGGGGTGCTCGGTGATCAGTACTCAGGGTGCTGGGTGCTCAGTGCTCAGGGTGCTGAGTACTCAGTACTCAGGGTGCTGGGTGCTCAGTGCTCAGGGTTCTGGGTGCTCAGTACTCAGGGTGCTGGGTGCTCATTACTCAGGGTGCTGGGTGCTCAGTGCTCAGGGTGCTGGGTGCTCAGTCCTCAGGGTGCTGGGTGCTCAGTACTCAGGGTGTTCGGTGCTTAGTACTCAGGGTGCTCAGTGCTCAGTACTCAGGGTGCTGGTTGCTCAGTGCTCGGGGTGCTCGGTGCTCAATACTCAGGGTGCTGGGTGCTCAGTACTCAGGGTGCTGGGTGCTCCGTACTCAGGGAGCTGGGTGCTCAGTACTCAGGGTGCTGGGGGCTCAGTACTCAGGGTGCTGGGTGCTCAGTGCTCAGGGTGCTGGGTGCTCAGTACTCAGGGTGCTGGGTGCTCAGTACTCAGGGTGCTCGCTGCTCAGTACTCAGGGTGCTGGGTGCTCAGTGCTCAGGGTGCTTTGTACTCAGTACTCAGGGTTCTGGGTGCTCAGTACTCAGGGTGCTGGGTGCTCAGTGCTCAGGGTGCTGGGTGCTCAGTGCTCAGGGTGCTGTGTGCTCAGTACTCAGGGTGCTGGGTGCTCAGTGCTCAGGGTGATCGGTGCTCAGTACTCAGGGTGATCAGTACTCAGGGTGCTGGGTGCTCAGTGCTCAGGGTGCTGAGTACTCAGTACTCAGGGTGCTGGGTGCTCAGTGCTCAGGTTGCTGGGTGCTCAGTACTCAGGGTGCTGGGTCCTCAGTGCTCAGGGTGCTCGGTGCTCAATGCTCGGGGTGCTCAGTACTCAGGGTGCTGTGTGTTCAGTGCTCAGGGTACTGGGTGCTCAGTACTCAGGGTGCTCGGTGCTTAGTACTCAGGGTGCTGGGTGCTCAGTACTCCGGGTGCTCATTGCTCAGGGTGCTGGGTGCTCAGTACTCAGGGTGCTGGGTGCTCAGTACTCAGGGTGCTCAGTGCTCAGTACTCAGGGTGCTCAGTGCTCAGTACTCAGGGTGCTCAGTGCTCAGGGTGCTGGGTGCTCAGTGCTCGGGGTGCTGGGTGCTCAGTGCTCACGGTGCTGTGTGCTCAGTACTCAGGGTGCTCAGTACTCAGGGTGCTTGGTGCTCAGTGCTCAGGGTGCTCGGTGCTCAGTGCTCAGGTTGCTGGGTGCTCAATACTCAGGGTGCTGGGTGCTCAGTACTCAGGGTGCTCAGTGCTCAGTACTCAGGGTGCTCAGTGCTCAGGGTGCTGGGTGCTCAGTGCTCGGGGTGCTGGGTGCTCAGTGCTCGGGGTGCTGGGTGCTCAGTACTCAGGGTGCTCGGTGCTCAGTACTCAGGGTGCTGGGTGCTCAGTGCTCAGGGGGCTGGGTGCTCAGTACTCAGGGTGCTGGGTGCTCGGTGCTCAGTACACTGGGTGCTCAGTACTCAGGGTGCTGGGTGCTCAGTACTCAGGGTGCTCGGTGCTCAATACTCAGGGTGCTGGGTGCTCAGTTCTCGGGGTGCTGTGTGCTCATTAATCAGGGTGCTGGGTGCTCAGTACTCAGGGTGCTCAGTGCTTGGGGTGCTGGGTGCTCAGTTCTCAGGGTGCTTAGTGCTTGGGGTGCAGGGTGCTCAGTACTCAGGGTGCTGGTTGCTCAGTGCTCAGGGTGCTGGGTGCTGAGTACTCAGGGTGCTGGGTGCTCAGTACTCAGGGTGCTGGGTGCTCAGTGCTCGGGGTGCTGGGTGCTCAGTGCTCGGGTTGCTGGGTGCTCAGTGCTCGGGGTGCTGGGTGCTCAGTGCTCAGGGTGCTGGGTGCTCAGTGCTCAGGGTGCTGGGTGCTCAGTGCTCGGGGAGCTGGGTGCTCAGTGCTCGGTGTCGTCGGTGCTCAGTGCACGGGGTGGTGGGTGCTCAGTACTCGGGGAGCTCAGTGCTCAGTACTCAGGGTGCTGGGTGCTCAGTGCTCAGGGTGGTGGGTGCTCAGTGCTCGGGGTGCTGGGTGCTCGGTGCTCAGTTTGCTGGGTGCTCCGTACTCGGGGTGCTGGGTGCTCAGTACTCAGGGTGCTGGGTGCTCATTGCTCGGGGTGCTGGGTCCTCAGTGCTACGGGTGCTGGGTGCTCAGTGCTCGGGGTGCTGGGTGCTCAGTGCTCGGGGTGCTGGGTGCTCAGTGCTCGGGGTGCTCGGTGCTCAGTACTCAGGGTGCTGGGTGCTCAGTGCTCAGGGTGCTCGGTGCTCAGTACTCAGGGTGCTGGGTGCTCAGTGCTCAGTGTGCTCAGTGCTCAGTACGGTGGGTGCTCAGTACTCAGGGTGTTGGGTGCTCAGTGCTCAGGGTGATCGGTGCTCAGTACTCAGGGTGCTCAGTACTCAGGGTGCTGGGTGCTCAGGGCTCGGGGTGCTGGGAGCTCAGTACTCAGGGTGCTGGGTGCTCAGTGCTCGGTGTGCTGGGTGCTGAGTGCTCAGGGTGCTGGGTGCTCAGTACTCGGGGTGCTCGGTGCTCAGTACTCAGGGTGCTGGGTGCTCAGTACTCAGGGTGCTGGGTGCTCAGTGATCAGTGTGCTCTCTGCTCAGTACTCAGGGTGCTGGGTGCTCAGTGCTCAGGGTGCTGGGTGCTCAGTACTCAGGGTGCTGGGTGCTCAGTGCTCATGGTGATCGGTGCTCAGTCCTCAGGGTGCTCAGTACTCAGGGTGCTGTGTGCTCAGTGCTCATGGTGCTGGGTGCTCAGTACTCAGGGTGCTGTGTGCTCAGTGCTCAGGGTGCTGGGTGCTCAGTACTCAGGGTGCTGGGTGCTCAGTACTCAGGGTGCTCAGTGCTCGGGGAGCTCGGTGCTCAGTACTCAGGGTGCTGGGTGCTCAGTACTCGGGGTCCTGGGTGCTCAGCGCTCTGGGTGCTTAGTGCACAGTACTCAGGGTGCTGGGTGCTCAGTATTCAGGGTGCTCAGTGCTCGGGGTGCTGGGTGCTCAGTGCTCGGGGTGCTGGGTGCTCAGTACTCGGGGTGCTGGGTGCTCAGTGCTCAGCGTGCTGGGTGCTCAGTACTCAGGGTGCTCGGTTCTCAGTACTCAGGGCGCTGGGTGCTCATTCTCGGGGTGCTGGGTGCTCAGTGCTCAGGGTGCTGGGTGCTCAGTGCTCAGGGTCCTCTATGCTCAGTACTCAGGGTGCTCAGTACTCAGCGTGCTTTGTGCTCAGTGCTCAGGGTGCTGGGTGCTCAGTGCTCGGGGTGCTAGGTGCTCAGTACTCAGGGTGCTGGGTGCTCAGTGCTCGGGGTGCTGGGTGCTCAGTACTCAGGGTGCTGGGTGCTCAGTACTCAGGGTGCTGGGTGCTCAGTGCTCAGGGTGCTGGGTGCTCAGTACTCAGGGTGCTCGGTGCTCAGTACTCAGGGTGCTCGGTGCTCAGTACTCAGGGTGCTGGGTGCTCAGTACTCAGGGTGCTGGGTGCTCAGTACTCAGGGTGCTGGGTGCTCAGTGCTCAGGGTGCTGGGTGCTCAGTGCTCAGTACTCAGGGTGCTGGGTGCTCAGTGCTCAGGGTGCTGAGTGCTCAGTACTCAGCGTGCTGGGTGCTCAGTACTCAGGGTGCTGGGTGTTCAGTGCTCAGGGTGCTGGGTGCTCAGTGCTCAGGGTGCTGGGTGCTCAGTGCTCGGGGAGCTCGGTGCTCAGTACTCAGGGTGCTGGGTGCTCAGTACTCAGTGCTCGGGGTCCTGGGTGCTCCGTGCTCGGGGTGATCTGTTCTCAGTACTCAGGGTGCTGGGTGCTCAGTGCTCGGGGTGCTGGTTGATCAGTACTCGGGGTGCTCAGTACTCAGGGTACTGGGTGCTCAGTACGCAGGCTGCTGGGTGCTCAGAGCTCGGGGTGCTCGGTGCTCAGTACTCGGGGTGCTGGGTGCTCAGTGCTCAGGGTGCTTGGTGCTCAGTGCTCGGGGTGCTGGGTGCTCAGTGCTGAGGGTGCTGGCTGCTCAGTGCTCAGGGTGCTGGGTGCTCAGTACTCAGGGTGCTAGGTGCTCAGTACTCAGGGTGCTCAGTGCTCAGTACTCAGCGTGCTGGGTGCTCAGTGCTCAGGGTCCTCGGTGCTCAGTACTCAGGGTGTTCAGTGCTCAGTACTCAGCGTGCTTTGTGCTCAGTGCGCAGGGTGCTGGGTGCTCAGTACTCAGGGTGCTGGGTGCTAAGTATTCAGGGTGCTGGGTGCTCAGTACTCAGGGTGCTGGGTGCTCAGTGCTCGGGGTGCTCGGTGATCAGTACTCAGGGTGCTGGGTGCTCATTATTCAGGGTGCTGGGTGCTCAGTGCTCAGGGTGCTGGGTGCTCAGTGCTCGGGGTGCTCGGTGATCAGTACTCAGCGTGCTGGGTGCTCAATGCTCAGGGTGCTGAGTACTCAGTACTCAGGGTGCTGGGTGCTCAGTGCTCAGGGTGCTGGGTGCTCAGTACTCAGGGTGCTGGGTGCTCATTACTCAGGGTGCTGGGTGCTCAGTGCTCAGGGTGCTGGGTGCTCAGTCCTCAGGGTGCTGGGTGCTCAGTACTCAGGGTGTTCGGTGCTTAGTACTCAGGGTGCTCAGTGCTCAGTACTCAGGGTGCTGGTTGCTCAGTGCTCGGGGTGCTCGGTGCTCAATACTCAGGGTGCTGGGTGCTCAGTACTCAGGGTGCTGGGTGCTCCGTACTCAGGGTGCTGGGTGCTCAGTACTCAGGGTGCTGGGGGCTCAGTACTCAGGGTGCTGGGTGCTCAGTGCTCAGGGTGCTGGGTGCTCAGTACTCAGGGTGTTGGGTGCTCAGTACTCAGGGTGCTCGCTGCTCAGTACTCAGGGTGCTGGGTGCTCAGTGCTCAGGGTGCTTTGTACTCAGTACTCAGGGTTCTGGGTGCTCAGTACTCAGGGTGCTGGGTGCTCAGTGCTCAGGGTGCTGGGTGCTCAGTACTCAGGGTGCTGGGTGCTCAGTGCTCAGGGTGATCGGTGCTCAGTACTCAGGGTGCTCAGTACTCAGGGTGCTGTGTGCTCAGTGCTCAGGGTGCTGGGTGCTCAGTACTCAGGGTGCTCAGTGCTCAGGGTGCTGGGTGCTCAGGGTGCTGGGTGCTCAGTGCTCGGGGTGCTGGGTGCTCAGTGCTCAGGGTGCTGGGTGCTCAGTGCTCAGGGTGCTGTGTGCTCAGTGCTCAGTACTCAGCGTGCTGGGTGCTCAGTGCTCAGAGTGTTGGGTGCTCAGTACTCAGGGTGCTGGGTGCTCAGTGCTCAGTGCTCAGGGTGCTCAGTGCTCAGGGTGCTCAGTGCTCAGGGTGCTGGGTGCTCAGGGTGCTGTGTGCTCAGTGCTCGGGGTGCTGGGTGCTCAGTGCTCAGTGCTCAGGGTGCTGGGTGCTCAGTTCTCAGTGCTCAGGGTGCTGGGTGTTCAGTACTCAGGGTGCTCGGTGCTCAGTGCTCAGGGTGCTAGGTGCTCAGTACTCAGGGTGCTGGGTGCTCAGTGCTCGGGGTGCTGGGTGCTCAGTGCTCAGGGTGATCAGTGCTCAGTACTCAGGGTGCTGGGTGCTCAGTACTCAGGGTGCTGGGTGCTCAGTGCTCAGGGTGCTGGGTGCTCAGTACTCAGGGTTCTGGGTGCTCAGTACTCAGGGTGCTGGGTGCTCAATGCTCAGGGTGCTGGGTGCTCAGTGCTCAGGGTGCTGGGTGCTCAGTACTCAGGGTGCTGGGTGCTCAGTGCTCAGGGTGATCGGTGCTCAGTACTCAGGGTGCTCAGTACTCAGGGTGCTGGGTGCTCAGTACTCAGGGTGCTGGGTGCTCAGTGCTCAGGGTGCTGGGTGCTCAGTGCTCTGGGTGCTGGGTGCTCAGTGCTCAGGGTGCTGGGTGCTCAGTGCTCAGGGTGCTGGGTGCTCAGTGATCGGGGTGATGGGTGCTGAGTGCTCAGGGTGCTGGGTGCTCAGTGCTCGGGGTGCTCGGTGCTCAGTGCTCAGGGTCCTGGGTTCTCAGTACTCAGGGTGCTGGGTGCTTAGTAATCAGGGTGCTCAGTGCTCAGTACACAGGGTGCTGGGTGCTCAGTGCTCGGGGTGCTGGGTTCTCAGTGCTCAGTACTCAGGGTGCTGGGTGCTCAGTGCTCAGGGTGCTGAGTGCTCAGTACTCAAGGTGCTGGGTGCTCAGTGCTCGGGGAGCTCGGTGCTCAGTACTCAGGGTGCTGGGTGCTCAGTACTCAGTGCTCAGGGTCCTGGGTGCTCCGTGCTCGGGGTGCTGGGTGCTCAGTACTCAGGGTGCTGGGTGCTCATTCTCGAGGTGCTGGGTGCTCAGTGCTCGGGGTGCTGGGTGCTCAGTACTCAGGGTGCTGGGGGCTCAGTACTCAGGGTGCTGGGTGCTCAGTACTCAGGGTGCTCGGTTCTCAGTACTCAGGGTGCTGGGTGCTCATTCTCGTGGTGCTGGGTGCTCAGTGCTCGGGGTGCTGGGTGCTCAGTACTCAGGGTGCTGGGGGCTCAGTGCTCAGGGTGCTGGGTGCTCAGTGCTCAGGGTGCTGGGTGCTCAGTGCTCGGGGAGCTCGGTGCTCAGTACTCAGGGTGCTGGGTGCTCAGTACTCAGTGCTCAGGGTCCTGGGTGCTCCGTGCTCGGGGTGCTGGGTGCTCAGTACTCAGGGTGCTGGGTGCTCATTCTCGAGGTGCTGGGTGCTCAGTGCTCGGGGTGCTGGGTGCTCAGTACTCAGGGTGCTGGGGGCTCAGTACTCAGGGTGCTGGGTGCTCAGTACTCAGGGTGCTCGGTTCTCAGTACTCAGGGTGCTGGGTGCTCATTCTCGTGGTGCTGGGTGCTCAGTGCTCGGGGTGCTGGGTGCTCAGTACTCAGGGTGCTGGGGGCTCAGTACTCAGGGTGCTGGGTGCTCAGTACTCAGGGTGATCTGTTCTCAGTACTCAGGGTGCTGGGTGCTCAGTGCTCGGGGTGCTGGGTGCTCAGTACTCGGGGAGCTCAGTACTCAGGGTACTGGGTGCTCAGTACTCAGGGTGCTGGGTGCTCAGTGCTCGGGGTGCTCGGTGCTAAGTACTCGGGGTGCTGGGTACTCAGTACTCGGGGTGCTGGGTGCTCAGTGCTCAGGGTGCTGGGTGCTCAGTGCTCGGGGTGGTGGGTGCTTAGTGCTGAGGGTGCTGGCTGCTCAGTGCTCAGGGTGCTGGGTGCTCAGTGCTCGGGGTGGTGGGTGCTCAGTACTCAGGGTGCTGGGTGCTCAGTACTCAGGGTGCTGGGTGCTCAGTGCTCAGGGTGCTGGGTGCTCAGTGCTCTGGGTGCTGGGTGCTCAGTGCTCAGGGTGCTGGGTGCTCAGTGCTCAGGGTGCTGGGTGCTCAGTGATCGGGGTGATGGGTGCTGAGTGCTCAGGGTGCTGGGTGCTCAGTGCTCGGGGTGCTCGGTGCTCAGTGCTCAGGGTCCTGGGTTCTCAGTACTCAGGGTGCTGGGTGCTTAGTAATCAGGGTGCTCAGTGCTCAGTACACAGGGTGCTGGTGCTCAGTGCTCGGGGTGCTGGGTTCTCAGTGCTCAGTACTCAGGGTGCTGGGTGCTCAGTGCTCAGGGTGCTGAGTGCTCAGTACTCAGGGTGCTGGGTGCTCAGTGCTCGGGGAGCTCGGTGCTCAGTACTCAGGGTGCTGGGTGCTCAGTACTCAGTGCTCAGGGTCCTGGGTGCTCCGTGCTCGGGGTGCTGGGTGCTCAGTACTCAGGGTGCTGGGTGCTCATTCTCGAGGTGCTGGGTGCTCAGTGCTCGGGGTGCTGGGTGCTCAGTACTCAGGGTGCTGGGGGCTCAGTACTCAGGGTGCTGGGTGCTCAGTACTCAGGGTGCTCGGTTCTCAGTACTCAGGGTGCTGGGTGCTCATTCTCGTGGTGCTGGGTGCTCAGTGCTCGGGGTGCTGGGTGCTCAGTACTGAGGGTGCTGGGTGCTCAGTGCTCAGGGTGCTGGGTGCTCAGTGCTCAGGGTGCTGGGTGCTCAGTGCTCGGGGAGCTCGGTGCTCAGTACTCAGGGTGCTGGGTGCTCAGTACTCAGTGCTCAGGGTCCTGGGTGCTCCGTGCTCGGGGTGCTGGGTGCTCAGTACTCAGGGTGCTGGGTGCTCATTCTCGAGGTGCTGGGTGCTCAGTGCTCGGGGTGCTGGGTGCTCAGTACTCAGGGTGCTGGGTGCTCAGTACTCAGGGTGCTCGGTTCTCAGTACTCAGGGTGCTGGGTGCTCATTCTCGTGGTGCTGGGTGCTCAGTGTTCGGGGTGCTGGGTGCTCAGTACTCAGGGTGCTGGGGGCTCAGTACTCAGGGTGCTGGGTGCTCAGTACTCAGGGTGATCTGTTCTCAGTACTCAGGGTGCTGGGTGCTCAGTGCTCGGGGTGCTGGGTGCTCAGTACTCGGGGAGCTCAGTACTCAGGGTACTGGGTGCTCAGTACTCAGGGTGCTGGGTGCTCAGTGCTCGGGGTGCTCGGTGCTAAGTACTCGGGGTGCTGGGTGCTCAGTACTCGGGGTGCTGGGTGCTCAGTGCTCAGGGTGCTGGGTGCTCAGTGCTCGGGGTGGTGGGTGCTTAGTGCTGAGGGTGCTGGCTGCTCAGTGCTCAGGGTGCTGGGTGCTCAGTGCTCGGGGTGGTGGGTGCTCAGTACTCAGGGTGCTGGGTGCTCAGTACTCAGGGTGCTGGGTGCTCAGTACTCAGGATGCTGGGTGCTCAGTGCTCGGGGTGCTCGGTGATCAGTACTCAGGGTGCTGGGTGCTCAGTGCTCAGGGTGCTCGGTGATCAGTTCTCAGGGTGCTGGGTGCTCAGTGCTCGGGGTGCTGGGTGCTCAGTGCTCGGGGTGCTGGGTGCTCAGTGCTCAGGGTGCTGGGTTTTCAGTGCTCGGGGTGCTGGGTGCTCAGTGCTCAGGGTGCTGGGTGCTCAGTACTCAGGGTGCTGGGTGCTCAGTGCTCGGGGTGCTCGGTGATCAGTACTCAGGGTGCTGGGTGCTCAGTGCTCGGGGTGCTCGGTGATCAGTACTCAGGGTGCTGGGTGCTCAGTGCTCAGGGTGCTGAGTACTCAGTACTCAGGGTGCTGGGTGCTCAGTGCTCAGGGTGCTCGGTGATCAGTACTCAGGGTGCTGGGTGCTCAGTGCTCGGGGTGCTGGGTGCTCAGTGCTCGGGGTGCTGGGTGCTCAGTACTCAGGGTGCTGGGTGCACAGTGCTCAGGGTGCTGGGTGCTCAGTACTCAGGGTGCTGGGTGCTCAGTACTCAGGGTGCTGGGTGCTCAGTACTCAGGGTGCTGGGTGCTCAGTACTCAGGGTGCTCGGTGCTCAGTACTCAGGGTGCTGGGTGCTCAGTGCTCAGGGTGCTTTGTACTCAGTACTCAGGGTTCTGGGTGCTCATAACTCAGGGTGCTGTGTGCTCAGTGCTCAGGGTGCTGGGTGCTCAGTGCTCAGGGTGCTGGGTGCTCAGTACTCAGGGTGCTGGGTGCTCAGTGCTCAGGGTGATCGTTGCTCAGTACTCAGGGTGCTCAGTACTCAGGGTGCTGGGTGCTCAGTGCTCAGTGTGCTGGGTGCTCAGTACTCAGGGTGCTGGGTGCTTAGTGCTCGGGGTGCTGGGTGCTCAGTGCTCAGGGTGATCGGTGCTCAGTACTCAGGGTGCTGGGTGCTCAGTGCTCAGGTTGCTGGGTGCTCAGTCCTCAGGGTGCTCAGTGCTCAGGGTGCAGGGAGCTCAGTGCTCAGGGTGCTTTGTACTCAGTACTCAGGGTTCTGGGTGCTCATAACTCAGGGTGCTGGGTGCTCAGTGCTCAGGGTGCTGGGTGCTCAGTGCTCAGGGTGCTGGGTGCTCAGTACTCAGGGTGCTGGGGGCTCAGTACTCAGGGTGCTGGGTGCTCAGTACTCAGGGTGATCTGTTCTCAGTACTCAGGGTGCTGGGTGCTCAGTGCTCGGGGTGCTGGGTGCTCAGTACTCGGGGAGCTCAGTACTCAGGGTACTGGGTGCTCAGTACTCAGGGTGCTGGGTGCTCAGTGCTCGGGGTGCTCGGTGCTAAGTACTCGGGGTGCTGGGTGCTCAGTACTCGGGGTGCTGGGTGCTCAGTGCTCAGGGTGCTGGGTGCTCAGTGCTCGGGGTGGTGGGTGCTCAGTGCTGAGGGTGCTGGCTGCTCAGTGCTCAGGGTGCTGGGTGCTCAGTGCTCGGGGTGGTGGGTACTCAGTACTCAGGGTGCTGGGTGCTCAGTACTCAGGGTGCTGGGTGCTCAGTACTCAGGATGCTGGGTGCTCAGTGCTCGGGGTGCTCGGTGATCAGTACTCAGGGTGCTGGGTGCTCAGTGCTCAGGGTGCTCGGTGATCAGTTCTCAGGGTGCTGGGTGCTCAGTGCTCAGGGTGCTGAGTACTCAGTACTCAGGGTGCTGGGTGCTCAGTGCTCAGGGTGCTGGGTTTTCAGTGCTCAGGGTGCTGGGTGCTCAGTGCTCGGGGTGCTGGGTGCTCAGTGCTCGGGGTGCTGGGTGCTCAGTGCTCGGGGTGCTTGGTGCTCAGTGCTCGGGGTGCTGGGTGCTCAGTGCTCGGGGTGCTGGGTGCTCAGTACTCAGGGTGCTGGGTGCTCAGTGCTCGGGGTGCTCGGTGATCAGTACTCAGGGTGCTGGGTGCTCAGTGCTCGGGGTGCTCGGTGATCAGTACTCAGGGTGCTGGGTGCTCAGTGCTCAGGGTGCTGAGTACTCAGTACTCAGGGTGCTGGGTGCTCAGTGCTCAGGGTGCTGGGTGCTCAGTGCTCAGGGTGCTGGGTCTCAGTGCTCGGGGTGCTGGGTGCTCAGTGCTCGGGGTGCTGGGTGCTCAGTGCTCGGGGTGCTGGGTGCTCAGTGCTCGGGGTGCTGGGTGCTCAGTGCTCGGGGTGCTGGGTGCTCAGTACTCAGGGTGCTGGGTGCTCATTACTCAGGGTGCTGGGTGCTCAGTGCTCAGGGTGCTGGGTGCTCAGTCCTCAGGGTGCTGGGTGCTCAGTACTCAGGGTGTTCGGTGCTTAGTACTCAGGGGGTTCAGTGCTCAGTACTCAGGGTGCTGGTTGCTCAGTGCTCGGGGTGCTCGGTGCTCAGTACTCAGGGTGCTGGGTGCACAGTGCTCAGGGTGCTGGGTACTCAGTACTCAGGGTGCTGGGTGCTCAGTACTCAGGGTGCTGGGTGCTCAGTACTCAGGGTGCTGGGTGCTCAGTACTCAGGGTGCTCGGTGCTCAGTACTCAGGGTGCTGGGTGCTCAGTGCTCAGGGTGCTTTGTACTCAGTACTCAGGGTTCTGGGTGCTCATAACTCAGGGTGCTGGGTGCTCAGTGCTCAGGGTGCTGGGTGCTCAGTGCTCAGGGTGCTGGGTGCTCAGTACTCAGGGTGCTGGGTGCTCAGTGCTCAGGGTGATCGTTGCTCAGTACTCAGGGTGCTCAGTACTCAGGGTGCTGGGTGCTCAGTGCTCAGGGTGCTGGGTGCTCAGTACTCAGGGTGCTGGGTGCTCAGTGCTCGGGGTGCTGGGTGCTCAGTGCTCAGGGTGATCGGTGCTCAGTACTCAGGGTGCTGGGTGCTCAGTGCTCAGGTTGCTGGGTGCTCAGTCCTCAGGGTGCTCAGTGCTCAGGGTGCAGGGAGCTCAGTGCTCGGGGTGCTCGGTGCTCAGTACTCAGGGTGCTGAGTGCTCAGTACTCAGGGTGCTGGGTGCTCAGTACTCATGGTGCTGGGTGCTCAGTACTCAGGGGGCTGGGTGCTCAGTGCTCAGGGTGATGGGTGCTCAGTGCTCAGGTTGTTGGGTGCTCAGTGCTCGGGGTGCTGGGTGCTCAGTTCTCGGGGTGCTGGGTGGTCAGTGCTCAGTGCTCAGGGTGCTGCGTGCTCAGTGCTCAGTGCTCAGGGTGCTGGGTGCTCAGTACTCAGGGTGCTGGGTGCTCAGTACTCAGGGTGCTGGGTGCTCAGTTCTCACCCTGCTGGGTGCTCAGTACTCTGGGTGTTGGGTGCTCAGTACTCAGGATGCTGGGTGGTCAGTGCTCGGGGTGCTGGGTGCTCAGTGCTCAGGGTGCTGGGTGCTCAGTGCTCAGGGTGCTAGGTGCTCAGTACTCAGGGTGCTGGGAGCTCAGTGCTCGGGGTGCTCGGTGCTCAGTACTCAAGGTGCTGGGTGTTCAGTGCTCAGGGTGCGGGGTGCTCAGTCCTCGGGGTGCTCCATGCTCAGTGCTCAGGGTGCGGGGTGCTCAGTCCTCGGGGTGCTCCATGCTCAGTGCTCGGGGTGCTGGGTGCTCAGTGCTCGGGGTGCTGGGTGCTCAGGGCTCAGTACTCAGGGTGTTGGGTGCTCAGTGCTCTGGGTGCTGAGTGCTCAGTACTCAGCGTGCTGGGTGCTCAGTACTCAGGGTGCTGGGTGCTCAGTGCTCAGGGTGCTGGGTGCTCAGTGCTCAGGGTGCTGGGTGCTCAGTGCTCGGGGAGCTCGGTGCTCAGTACTCAGGGTGCTGGGTGCTCAGTACTCAGTGCTCGGGGTCCTGGGTGCTCCGTGCTCAGGGTGCTGGGTGCTCAGTACTCAGGGTGCTGGGTGCTCAGTGCTCAGGGTGCTGGGTGCTCAGTGCTCAGGGTGCTGGGTGCTCAGTACTCCGGGTGCTGGGTGCTCAGTGCTCAGGGTGATCGGTGCTCAGTACTCAGGGTGCTCAGTACTCAGGTTGCTGGTTGCTCAGTGCTCAGGGTCCTGGGTGCTCAGTACTCAGGGTGCTGGGTGCTCAGTGCTCAGGGTGCTGAGTGCTCAGTACTCAGCATGCTGGGTGCTCAGTACTGAGGGTGCTGGGTGCTCAGTGCTCAGGGTGCTGGGTGCTCAGTGCTCAGGGTGCTGGGTGCTCAGTGCTCGGGGAGCTCGGTGCTCAGTACTCAGGGTGCTGGGTGCTCAGTACTCAGTGCTCGGGGTCCTGTGTGCTCCGTGCTCGGGGTGCTGGGTGCTCAGTACTCAGGGTGCTGGGTGCTCATTCTCGGGGTGCTGGGTGCTCAGTGCTCGGGGTGCTGTTTGCTCAGTACTCAGGGTGCTGGGGGCTCAGTACTCAGGGTGCTGGGTGCTCAGTACTCAGGGTGCTCGGTTCTCAGTACTCAGGGTGCTGGGTGCTCATTCTCGTGGTGCTGGGTGCTCAGTGCTCGGGGTGCTGGGTGCTCATTACTCAGGGTGCTGGGGGCTCAGTACTCAGGGTGCTGGGTGCTCAGTACTCAGGGTGATCTGTTCTCAGTACTCAGGGTGCTGGGTGCTCAGTGCTCGGGGTCCTGGGTGCTCAGTACTCGGGGAGCTCAGTACTCAGGGTACTGGGTGCTCAGTACTCAGGGTGCTGGGTGCTCAGTGCTCAGGGTGCTGGGTGCTCAGTGCTCAGGGTGCTCGGTGATCAGTTCTCAGGGTGCTGGGTGCTCAGTGCTCAGGGTGCTGAGTACTCAGTACTCAGGGTGCTGGGTGCTCAGTGCTCAGGGTGCTGGGTTTTCAGTGCTCAGGGTGCTGGGTGCTCAGTGCTCGGGGTGCTGGGTGCTCAGTGCTCGGGGTGCTGGGTGCTCAGTGCTCGGGGTGCTGGGTGCTCAGTGCTCGGGGTGCTGGGTGCTCAGTGCTCAGGGTGCTGGGTGCTCAGTACTCAGGGTGCTGGGTGCTCAGTACTCGGGTGCTGGGTGCTCAGTGCTCAGGGTGCTGGGTGCTCAGTGCTCAGGGTGCTGGGTGCTCAGTGCTCGGGGTGCTGGGTGCTCAGTGCTCAGGGTGCTTTGTACTCAGTACTCAGGGTTCTGGGTGCTCATAACTCAGGGTGCTGGGTGCTCAGTGCTCAGGGTGCTGGGTGCTCAGTGCTCAGGGTGCTGGGTGCTCAGTACTCAGGGTGCTGGGTGCTCAGTGCTCAGGGTGATCGTTGCTCAGTACTCAGGGTGCTCAGTACTCAGGGTGCTGGGTGCTCAGTGCTCAGGGTGCTGGGTGCTCAGTACTCAGGGTGCTGGGTGCTCAGTGCTCGGGGTGCTGGGTGCTCAGTGCTCAGGGTGATCGGTGCTCAGTACTCAGGGTGCTGGGTGCTCAGTGCTCAGGTTGCTGGGTGCTCAGTCCTCAGGGTGCTCAGTGCTCAGGGTTCAGGGAGCTCAGTGCTCGGGGTGCTCGGTGCTCAGTACTCAGGGTGCTGAGTGCTCAGTACTCAGGGTGCTGGGTGCTCAGTACTCATGGTGCTGGGTGCTCAGTACTCAGGGGGCTGGGTGCTCAGTGCTCAGGGTGATGGGTGCTCAGTGCTCAGGTTGTTGGGTGCTCAGTGCTCGGGGTGCTGGGTGCTCAGTTCTCGGGGTGCTGGGTGGTCAGTGCTCAGTGCTCAGGGTGCTGCGTGCTCAGTGCTCAGTGCTCAGGGTGCTGGGTGCTCAGTACTCAGGGTGCTGGGTGCTCAGTACTCAGGGTGCTGGGTGCTCAGTTCTCACCCTGCTGGGTGCTCAGTACTCTGGGTGTTGGGTGCTCAGTACTCAGGATGCTGGGTGGTCAGTGCTCGGGGTGCTGGGTGCTCAGTGCTCAGGGTGCTGGGTGCTCAGTGCTCAGGGTGCTAGGTGCTCAGTACTCAGGGTGCTGGGAGCTCAGTGCTCGGGGTGCTCGGTGCTCAGTACTCAAGGTGCTGGGTGTTCAGTGCTCAGGGTGCGGGGTGCTCAGTCCTCGGGGTGCTCCATGCTCAGTGCTCAGGGTGCGGGGTGCTCAGTCCTCGGGGTGCTCCATGCTCAGTGCTCGGGGTGCTGGGTGCTCAGTGCTCGGGGTGCTGGGTGCTCAGTGCTCAGTACTCAGGGTGCTGGGTGCTCAGTGCTCTGGGTGCTGAGTGCTCAGTACTCAGCGTGCTGGGTGCTCAGTACTCAGGGTGCTGGGTGCTCAGTGCTCAGGGTGCTGGGTGCTCAGTGCTCAGGGTGCTGGGTGCTCAGTGCTCGGGGAGCTCGGTGCTCAGTACTCAGGGTGCTGGGTGCTCAGTACTCAGTGCTCGGGGTCCTGGGTGCTGCGTGCTCAGGGTGCTGGGTGCTCAGTACTCAGGGTGCTGGGTGCTCAGTGCTCAGGGTGCTGGGTGCTCAGTTCTCAGGGTGCTGGGTGCTCAGTACTCCGGGTGCTGGGTGCTCAGTGCTCAGGGTGATCGGTGCTCAGTACTCAGGGTGCTCAGTACTCAGGTTGCTGGTTGCTCAGTGCTCAGGGTCCTGGGTGCTCAGTACTCAGGGTGCTGGGTGCTCAGTGCTCAGGGTGCTGAGTGCTCAGTACTCAGCATGCTGGGTGCTCAGTACTGAGGGTGCTGGGTGCTCAGTGCTCAGGGTGCTGGGTGCTCAGTGCTCAGGGTGCTGGGTGCTCAGTGCTCGGGGAGCTCGGTGCTCAGTACTCAGGGTGATGGGTGCTCAGTACTCAGTGCTCGGGGTCCTGGGTGCTCCGTGCTCGGGGTGCTGGGTGCTCAGTACTCAGGGTGCTGGGTGCTCATTCTCGGGGTGCTGGGTGCTCAGTGCTCGGGGTGCTGGGTGCTCATTACTCAGGGTGCTGGGGGCTCAGTACTCAGGGTGCTGGGTGCTCAGTACTCAGGGTGATCTGTTCTCAGTACTCAGGGTGCTGGGTGCTCATTGCTCGGGGTCCTGGGTGCTCAGTACTCGGGGAGCTCAGTACTCAGGGTACTGGGTGCTCAGTACTCAGGGTGCTGGGTGCTCAGTGCTCAGGGTGCTGGGTGCTCAGTGCTCAGGGTGCTCGGTGATCAGTTCTCAGGGTGCTGGGTGCTCAGTGCTCAGGGTGCTGAGTACTCAGTACTCAGGGTGCTGGGTGCTCAGTGCTCAGGGTGCTGGGTTTTCAGTGCTCAGGGTGCTGGGTGCTCAGTGCTCGGGGTGCTGGGTGCTCAGTGCTCGGGGTGCTGGGTGCTCAGTGCTCGGGGTGCTGGGTGCTCAGTGCTCGGGGTGCTGGGTGCTCAGTGCTCAGGGTGCTGGGTGCTCAGTACTCAGGGTGCTGGGTGCTCAGTGCTCGGGGTGCTCGGTGATCAGTACTCAGGGTGCTGGGTGCTCAGTGCTCGGGGTGCTCGGTGATCAGTACTCAGGGTGCTGGGTGCTCAGTGCTCAGGGTGTTGAGTACTCAGTACTCAGGGTGCTGGGTGCTCAGTGCTCAGGGTGCTGGGTGCTCAGTGCTCAGGGTGCTGGGTGCTCAGTGCTCGGGGTGCTGGGTGCTCAGTGCTCGGGGTGCTGGGTGCTCAGTGCTCGGGGTGCTGGGTGCTCAGTGCTCGGGGTGCTGGGTGCTCAGTGCTCAGGGTGCTGGGTGCTCAGTACTCAGGGTGCTGGGTGCTCATTACTCAGGGTGCTGGGTGCTCAGTGCTCAGGGTGCTGGGTGCTCAGTCCTCAGGGTGCTGGGTGCTCAGTACTCAGGGTGTTCAGTGCTTAGTACCCAGGGGGCTCAGTGCTCAGTACTCAGGGTGCTGGTTGCTCAGTGCTCGGGGTGCTCGGTGCTCAGTACTCAGGGTGCTGGGTGCACAGTGCTCAGGGTGCTGGGTGCTCAGTACTCAGGGTGCTGGGTGCTCAGTACTCAGGGTGCTGGGTGCTCAGTACTCAGGGTGCTGGGTGCTCAGTGCTCAGGGTGCTGGGTGCTCAGTACTCAGGGTGCTGGGTGCTCAGTACTCAGGGTGCTCGGTGCTCAGTACTCAGGGTGCTGGGTGCTCAGTGCTCAGGGTGCTTTGTACTCAGTACTCAGGGTTCTGGGTGCTCATAACTCAGGGTGCTGGGTGCTCAGTGCTCAGGGTGCTGGGTGCTCAGTGCTTAGGGTGCTGGGTGCTCAGTACTCAGGGTGCTGGGTGCTCAGTGCTCAGGGTGATCGTTGCTCAGTACTCAGGGTGCTCAGTACTCAGGGTGCTGGGTGCTCAGTGCTCAGGGTGCTGGGTGCTCAGTACTCAGGGTGCTGGGTGCTCAGTGCTCGGGGTGCTGGGTGCTCAGTGCTCAGGGTGATCGGTGCTCAGTACTCAGGGTGCTGGGTGCTCAGTGCTCAGGTTGCTGGGTGCTCAGTGCTCAGGGTGCTGGGTGCTCAGTGCTCAGGGTGCTGGGTGCTCAGTACTCAGGGTGCTGGGTGCTCAGTGCTCAGGGTGATCGTTGCTCAGTACTCAGGGTGCTCAGTACTCAGGGTGCTGGGTGCTCAGTGCTCAGGGTGCTGGGTGCTCAGTACTCAGGGTGCTGGGTGCTCAGTGCTCGGGGTGCTGGGTGCTCAGTGCTCAGGGTGATCGGTGCTCAGTACTCAGGGTGCTGGGTGCTCAGTGCTCAGGTTGCTGGGTGCTCAGTCCTCAGGGTGCTCAGTGCTCAGGGTGCAGGGAGCTCAGTGCTCGGGGTGCTCGGTGCTCAGTACTCAGGGTGCTGAGTGCTCAGTACTCAGGGTGCTGGGTGCTCAGTACTCATGGTGCTGGGTGCTCAGTACTCAGGGGGCTGGGTGCTCAGTGCTCAGGGTGCTGGGTGCTCAGTGCTCAGGGTGCTGGGTGCTCAGTGCTCGGGGTGCTGGGTGCTCAGTTCTCGGGGTGCTGGGTGGTCAGTGCTCAGTGCTCAGGGTGCTGCGTGCTCAGTGCTCAGTGCTCAGGGTGCTGGGTGCTCAGTACTCAGGGTGCTGGGTGCTCAGTACTCAGGGTGCTGGGTGCTCAGTTCTCACCCTGCTGGGTGCTCAGTACTCTGGATGTTGGGTGCTCAGTACTCAGGATGCTGGGTGGTCAGTGCTCGGGGTGCTGGGTGCTCAGTGCTCAGGGTGCTGGGTGCTCAGTGCTCAGGGTGCTGGGTGCTCAGTACTCAGGGTGCTGGGAGCTCAGTGCTCGGGGTGCTCGGTGCTCAGTACTCAAGGTGCTGGGTGTTCAGTGCTCAGGGTGCGGGGTGCTCAGTCCTCGGGGTGCTCCATGCTCAGTGCTCAGGGTGCGGGGTGCTCAGTCCTCGGGGTGCTCCATGCTCAGTGCTCGGGGTGCTGGGTGCTCAGTGCTCGGGGTGCTGGGTGCTCAGTGCTCAGTACTCAGGGTGCTGGGTGCTCAGTGCTCAGGGTGCTGAGTGCTCAGTACTCAGCGTGCTGGGTGCTCAGTACTCAGGGTGCTGGGTGCTCAGTGCTCAGGGTGCTGGGTGCTCAGTGCTCAGGGTGCTGGGTGCTCAGTGCTCGGGGAGCTCGGTGCTCAGTACTCAGGGTGCTGGGTGCTCAGTACTCAGTGCTCGGGGTCCTGGGTGCTCCGTGCTCAGGGTGCTGGGTGCTCAGTACTCAGGGTGCTGGGTGCTCAGTGCTCAGGGTGCTGGGTGCTCAGTGCTCAGGGTGCTGGGTGCTCAGTACTCCGGGTGCTGGGTGCTCAGTGCTCAGGGTGATCGGTGCTCAGTACTCAGGGTGCTCAGTACTCAGGTTGCTGGGTGCTCAGTGCTCAGGGTGCTGGGTGCTCAGTACTCAGGTTGCTGGGTGCTCAGTGCACGGGGTG
This sequence comes from Microtus oregoni, assembly GCF_018167655.1. NCBI lineage: Eukaryota > Metazoa > Chordata > Mammalia > Rodentia > Cricetidae > Microtus > Microtus oregoni. The sequence goes on along the minus strand of NW_024543468.1, from coordinate 19,593 downwards.
CTGGGTGCTCAGTGCTCAGGGTGATCGGTGCTCAGTACTCAGGGTGCTGGGTGCTCAGTGCTCAGGGTGCTGGGTGCTCAGTCCTCAGGGTGCTCAGTGCTCAGGGTGCTTGGTGCTCAGTGCTCGGGGTGCTCGGTTCTCAGTACTCAGGGTGCTGAGTGCTCAGTACTCAGGGTACTGGGTGCTCAGTACTCATGGTGCTGGGTGCTCAGTACTCAGGGGGCTGGGTGCTCAGTGCTCAGTGCTCAAGGTGCTGGGTGCTCAGTGCTCAGTGCTCAGGCAGCTGGGTGCTCAGTACTCAGGGTGCTGGGTGCTCAGTACTCAGGGGGCTGGGTGCTCAGTGCTCAGTGCTCAAGGTGCTGGGTGCTCAGTGCTCAGTGCTCAGGCAGCTGGGTGCTCAGTACTCTGGGTGTTGGGTGCTCAGTACTCAGGGTGCTCAGTGCTCAGTACTCGGGGTGCTGGGTGCTCAGTGCTCAGTGTGCTCAGTGCTCAGTGCTCAGGGTGCTGGGTGCTCAGTGCTCGGGGTGCTGGGTGCTCAGTACTCAGGGTGCTGTGTGCTCAGTGCTCAGTACTCAGCGTGCTGGGTGCTCAGTGCTCAGAGTTTTGGGTGCTCAGTACTCAGGGTGCTGGGTGCTCAGTGCTCAGTGCTCAGGGTGCTCAGTGCTCAGGGTGCTCAGTGCTCAGGGTACTGGGTGCTCAGTACTCAGGGTGCTCGGTGCTCCGTACTCAGGGTGCTGGGTGCTCAGTGCTCAGGGTGCTTTGTACTCAGTACTCAGGGTTCTGGGTGCTCATAACTCAGGGTGCTGGGTGCTCAGTGCTCAGGGTGCTGGGTGCTCAGTGCTCAGGGTGCTGGGTGCTCAGTACTCAGGGTGCTGGGTGCTCAGTGCTCAGGGTGATCGTTGCTCAGTACTCAGGGTGCTCAGTACTCAGGGTGCTGGGTGCTCAGTGCTCAGGGTGCTGGGTGCTCAGTACTCAGGGTGCTGGGTGCTCAGTGCTCGGGGTGCTGGGTGCTCAGTGCTCAGGGTGATCGGTGCTCAGTACTCAGGGTGCTGGGTGCTCAGTGCTCAGGTTGCTGGGTGCTCAGTCCTCAGGGTGCTCAGTGCTCAGGGTGCAGGGAGCTCAGTGCTCGGGGTGCTCGGTGCTCAGTACTCAGGGTGCTGAGTGCTCAGTACTCAGGGTGCTGGGTGCTCAGTACTCATGGTGCTGGGTGCTCAGTACTCAGGGGGCTGGGTGCTCAGTGCTCAGTGTGCTGGGTGCTCAGTGCTCAGGGTGCTGGGTGCTCAGTGCTCGGGGTGCTGGGTGCTCAGTTCTCGGGGTGCTGGGTGGTCAGTGCTCAGTGCTCAGGGTGCTGGGTGCTCAGTGCTCAGTGCTCAGGGTGCTGGGTGCTCAGTACTCAGGGTGCTGGGTGCTCAGTACTCAGGGTGCTGGGTGCTCAGTTCTCAGGCTGCTGGGTGCTCAGTACTCTGGGTGTTGGGTGCTCAGTACTCAGGATGCTGGGTGCTCAGTGCTCGGGGTGCTGGGTGCTCAGTGCTCAGGGTGCTGGGTGCTCAGTGCTCAGGGTGCTGGGTGCTCAGTACTCAGGGTGCTGGGAGCTCAGTGCTCGGGGTGCTCGGTGCTCAGTACTCAAGGTGCTGGGTGCTCAGTGCTCAGGGTGCGGGGTGCTCAGTCCTCGGGGTGCTCCATGCTCAGTGCTCAGGGTGCGGGGTGCTCAGTCCTCGGGGTGCTCCATGCTCAGTGCTCGGGGTGCTGGGTGCTCAGTGCTCGGGGTGCTGGGTGCTCAGTGCTCAGTACTCAGGGTGCTGGGTGCTCAGTGCTCAGGGTGCTGAGTGCTCAGTACTCAGCGTGCTGTGTGCTCAGTACTCAGGGTGCTGGGTGCTCAGTGCTCAGGGTGCTGGGTGCTCAGTGCTCAGGGTGCTGGGTGCTCAGTGCTCGGGGAGCTCGGTGCTCAGTACTCAGGGTGCTGGGTGCTCAGTACTCAGTGCTCGGGGTCCTGGGTGCTCCGTGCTCAGGGTGCTGGGTGCTCAGTACTCAGGGTGCTGGGTGCTCAGTGCTCAGGGTGCTGGGTGCTCAGTGCTCAGGGTGCTGGGTGCTCAGTACTCAGGGTGCTGGGTGCTCAGTGCTCAGGGTGATCGGTGCTCAGTACTCAGGGTGCTCAGTACTCAGGGTGCTGGGTGCTCAGTGCTCAGGGTGCTGGGTGCTCAGTACTCAGGGTGCTGGGTGCTCAGTGCTCAGGGTGCTGGGTGCTCAGTCCTCAGGGTGCTCTGTGCTCAGGGTGCTTGGTGCTCAGTGCTCGGGTTGCTCGGTGCTCAGTACTCAGGGTTCTGAGTGCTCAGTACTCAGGGTACTGGGTGCTCAGTACTCATGGTGCTGGGTGCTCAGTACTCAGGGGGCTGGGTGCTCAGTGCTCAGTGTGCTGGGTGCTCAGTGCTCAGGGCGCTGGGTGCTCAGTGCTCGGGGTGCTGGTTGCTCAGTGCTCGGGGTGCTGGGTGGTCAGTGCTCAGTGCTCAAGGTGCTGGGTGCTCAGTGCTCAGTGCTCAGGCAGCTGGGTGCTCAGTACTCAGGGTGCTGGGTGCTCAGTGCTCAGGGTGATCGGTGCTCAGTACTCAGGGTGCTGGGTGCTCAGTGCTCAGGGTGCTGGGTGCTCAGTCCTCAGGGTGCTCTGTGCTCAGGGTGCTTGGGGCTCAGTGCTCGGGGTGCTCGGTGCTCAGTACTCAGGGTGCTGAGTGCTCAGTACTCAGGGTACTGGGTGCTCAGTACTCATGGTGCTGGGTGCTCAGTACTCAGGGGGCTGGGTGCTCAGTGCTCAGTGTGCTGGGTGCTCAGTGCTCAGGGCGCTGGGTGCTCAGTGCTCGGGGTGCTGGGTGCTCAGTGCTCGGGGTGCTGGGTGGTCAGTGCTCAGTGCTCAAGGTGCTGGGTGCTCAGTGCTCAGGGTGCTGGGTGCTCAGTGCTCAGGGTGCTGGGTGCTCAGTGCTCAGGGTGCTGGGTGCTCAGTGCTCAGGGTGCTCGGTGATCAGTTCTCAGGGTGCTGGGTGCTCAGTGCTCAGGGTGCTGGGTGCTCAGTGCTCGGGGTGCTGGGTGCTCAGTGCTCAGGGTGCTGGGTGCTCAGTGCTCAGGGTGCTCGGTGATCAGTTCTCAGGGTGCTGGGTGCTCAGTGCTCAGGGTGCTGAGTACTCAGTACTCAGGGTGCTGGGTGCTCAGTGCTCAGGGTGCTGGGTTTTCAGTGCTCAGGGTGCTGGGTGCTCAGTGCTCGGGGTGCTGGGTGCTCAGTGCTCGGGGTGCTGGGTGCTCAGTGCTCGGGGTGCTGGGTGCTCAGTGCTCGGGGTGCTGGGTGCTCAGTGCTCAGGGTGCTGGGTGCTCAGTACTCAGGGTGCTGGGTGCTCAGTGCTCGGGGTGCTCGGTGATCAGTACTCAGGGTGCTGGGTGCTCAGTGCTCGGGGTGCTCGGTGCTCAGTACTCAGGGTGCTGAGTGCTCAGTACTCAGGGTGCTGGGTGCTCAGTACTCATGGTGCTGGGTGCTCAGTACTCAGGGGGCTGGGTGCTCAGTGCTCAGGGTGCTGGGTGCTCAGTGCTCAGGGTGCTGGGTGCTCAGTGCTCGGGGTGCTGCGTGCTCAGTTCTCGGGGTGCTGGGTGGTCAGTGCTCAGTGCTCAGGGTGCTGGGTGCTCAGTGCTCAGTGCTCAGGGTGCTGGGTGCTCAGTACTCAGGGTGCTGGGTGCTCAGTACTCAGGGTGCTGGGTGCTCAGTTCTCAGGCTGCTGGGTGCTCAGTACTCTGGGTGTTGGGTGCTCAGTACTCAGGATGCTGGGTGCTCAGTGCTCGGGGTGCTGGGTGCTCAGTGCTCAGGGTGCTGGGTGCTCAGTGCTCAGGGTGCTGGGTGCTCAGTACTCAGGGTGCTGGGAGCTCAGTGCTCGGGGTGCTCGGTGCTCAGTACTCAAGGTGCTGGGTGCTCAGTGCTCAGGGTGCGGGGTGCTCAGTCCTCGGGGTGCTCCATGCTCAGTGCTCAGGGTGCGGGGTGCTCAGTCCTCGGGGTGCTCCATGCTCAGTGCTCGGGGTGCTGGGTGCTCAGTGCTCGGGGTGCTGGGTGCTCAGTGCTCAGTACTCAGGGTGCTGGGTGCTCAGTGCTCAGGGTGCTGAGTGCTCAGTACTCAGCGTGCTGTGTGCTCAGTACTCAGGGTGCTGGGTGCTCAGTGCTCAGGGTGCTGGGTGCTCAGTGCTCAGGGTGCTGGGTGCTCAGTGCTCGGGGAGCTCGGTGCTCAGTACTCAGGGTGCTGGGTGCTCAGTACTCAGTGCTCGGGGTCCTGGGTGCTCCGTGCTCAGGGTGCTGGGTGCTCAGTACTCAAGGTGCTGGGTGCTCAGTGCTCAGGGTGCTGGGTGCTCAGTGCTCAGGGTGCTGGGTGCTCAGTACTCAGGGTGCTGGGTGCTCAGTGCTCAGGGTGATCGGTGCTCAGTACTCAGGGTGCTCAGTACTCAGGGTGCTGGGTGCTCAGTGCTCAGGGTGCTGGGTGCTCAGTACTCAGGGTGCTGGGTGCTCAGTGCTCAGGGTGCTGGGTGCTCAGTCCTCAGGGTGCTCTGTGCTCAGGGTGCTTGGTGCTCAGTGCTCGGGTTGCTCGGTGCTCAGTACTCAGGGTTCTGAGTGCTCAGTACTCAGGGTACTGGGTGCTCAGTACTCATGGTGCTGGGTGCTCAGTACTCAGGGGGCTGGGTGCTCAGTGCTCAGTGTGCTGGGTGCTCAGTGCTCAGGGCGCTGGGTGCTCAGTGCTCGGGGTGCTGGGTGCTCAGTGCTCGGGGTGCTGGGTGGTCAGTGCTCAGTGCTCAAGGTGCTGGGTGCTCAGTGCTCAGTGCTCAGGCAGCTGGGTGCTCAGTACTCAGGGTGCTGGGTGCTCAGTGCTCAGGGTGATCGGTGCTCAGTACTCAGGGTGCTGGGTGCTCAGTGCTCAGGGTGCTGGGTGCTCAGTCCTCAGGGTGCTCTGTGCTCAGGGTGCTTGGTGCTCAGTGCTCGGGGTGCTGGGTGCTCAGTGCTCGGGGTGCTGGGTGCTCAGTGCTCAGGGTGCTGGGTGCTCAGTACTCAGGGTGCTGGGTGCTCAGTGCTCGGGGTGCTCGGTGATCAGTACTCAGGGTGCTGGGTGCTCAGTGCTCGGGGTGCTCGGTGATCAGTACTCAGGGTGCTGGGTGCTCAGTGCTCAGGGTGTTGAGTACTCAGTACTCAGGGTGCTGGGTGCTCAGTGCTCAGGGTGCTGGGTGCTCAGTGCTCAGGGTGCTGGGTGCTCAGTGCTCGGGGTGCTGGGTGCTCAGTGCTCGGGGTGCTGGGTGCTCAGTGCTCGGGGTGCTGGGTGCTCAGTGCTCGGGGTGCTGGGTGCTCAGTGCTCAGGGTGCTGGGTGCTCAGTACTCAGGGTGCTGGGTGCTCATTACTCAGGGTGCTGGGTGCTCAGTGCTCACGGTGCTGGGTGCTCAGTCCTCAGTGTGCTGGGTGCTCAGTACTCAGGGTGTTCAGTGCTTAGTACCCAGGGGGCTCAGTGCTCAGTACTCAGGGTGCTGGTTGCTCAGTGCTCGGGGTGCTCGGTGCTCAGTACTCAGGGTGCTGGGTGCACAGTGCTCAGGGTGCTGGGTGCTCAGTACTCAGGGTGCTGGGTGCTCAGTACTCAGGGTGCTGGGTGCTCAGTACTCAGGGTGCTGGGTGCTCAGTGCTCAGGGTGCTGGGTGCTCAGTACTCAGGGTGCTGGGTGCTCAGTACTCAGGGTGCTCGGTGCTCAGTACTCAGGGTGCTGGGTGCTCAGTGCTCAGGGTGCTTTGTACTCAGTACTCAGGGTTCTGGGTGCTCATAACTCAGGGTGCTGGGTGCTCAGTGCTCAGGGTGCTGGGTGCTCAGTGCTCAGGGTGCTGGGTGCTCAGTACTCAGGGTGCTGGGTGCTCAGTGCTCAGGGTGATCGTTGCTCAGTACTCAGGGTGCTCAGTACTCAGGGTGCTGGGTGCTCAGTGCTCAGGGTGCTGCGTGCTCAGTACTCAGGGTGCTGGGTGCTCAGTGCTCGGGGTGCTGGGTGCTCAGTGCTCAGGGTGATCGGTGCTCAGTACTCAGGGTGCTGGGTGCTCAGTGCTCAGGTTGCTGGGTGCTCAGTCCTCAGGGTGCTCAGTGCTCAGGGTGCAGGGAGCTCAGTGCTCGGGGTGCTCGGTGCTCAGTACTCAGGGTGCTGAGTGCTCAGTACTCAGGGTGCTGGGTGCTCAGTACTCATGGTGCTGGGTGCTCAGTACTCAGGGGGCTGGGTGCTCAGTGCTCAGGGTGCTGGGTGCTCAGTGCTCAGGGTGCTGGGTGCTCAGTGCTCGGGGTGCTGGGTGCTCAGTTCTCGGGGTGCTGGGTGGTCAGTGCTCAGTGCTCAGGGTGCTGCGTGCTCAGTGCTCAGTGCTCAGGGTGCTGGGTGCTCAGTACTCAGGGTGCTGGGTGCTCAGTACTCAGGGTGCTGGGTGCTCAGTTCTCACCCTGCTGGGTGCTCAGTACTCTGGATGTTGGGTGCTCAGTACTCAGGATGCTGGGTGGTCAGTGCTCGGGGTGCTGGGTGCTCAGTGCTCAGGGTGCTGGGTGCTCAGTGCTCAGGGTGCTGGGTGCTCAGTACTCAGGGTGCTGGGAGCTCAGTGCTCGGGGTGCTCGGTGCTCAGTACTCAAGGTGCTGGGTGCTCAGTGCTCAGGGTGCTGGGTGCTCAGTGCTCAGGGTGCTCGGTGATCAGTTCTCAGGGTGCTGGGTGCTCAGTGCTCAGGGTGCTGGGTGCTCAGTGCTCGGGGTGCTGGGTGCTCAGTGCTCAGGGTGCTGGGTGCTCAGTGCTCAGGGTGCTCGGTGATCAGTTCTCAGGGTGCTGGGTGCTCAGTGCTCAGGGTGCTGAGTACTCAGTACTCAGGGTGCTGGGTGCTCAGTGCTCAGGGTGCTGGGTTTTCAGTGCTCAGGGTGCTGGGTGCTCAGTGCTCGGGGTGCTGGGTGCTCAGTGCTCGGGGTGCTGGGTGCTCAGTGCTCGGGGTGCTGGGTGCTCAGTGCTCGGGGTGCTGGGTGCTCAGTGCTCAGGGTGCTGGGTGCTCAGTACTCAGGGTGCTGGGTGCTCAGTGCTCGGGGTGCTCGGTGATCAGTACTCAGGGTGCTGGGTGCTCAGTGCTCGGGGTGCTCGGTGATCAGTACTCAGGGTGCTGGGTGCTCAGTGCTCAGGGTGTTGAGTACTCAGTACTCAGTGTGCTGGGTGCTCAGTGCTCAGGGTGCTGGGTGCTCAGTGCTCAGGGTGCTGGGTGCTCAGTGCTCGGGGTGCTGGGTGCTCAGTGCTCGGGGTGCTGGGTGCTCAGTGCTCGGGGTGCTGGGTGCTCAGTGCTCGGGGTGCTGGGTGCTCAGTGCTCAGGGTGCTGGGTGCTCAGTACTCAGGGTGCTGGGTGCTCATTACTCAGGGTGCTGGGTGCTCAGTGCTCACGGTGCTGGGTGCTCAGTCCTCAGTGTGCTGGGTGCTCAGTACTCAGGGTGTTCAGTGCTTAGTACCCAGGGGGCTCAGTGCTCAGTACTCAGGGTGCTGGTTGCTCAGTGCTCGGGGTGCTCGGTGCTCAGTACTCAGGGTGCTGGGTGCACAGTGCTCAGGGTGCTGGGTGCTCAGTACTCAGGGTGCTGGGTGCTCAGTACTCAGGGTGCTGGGTGCTCAGTACTCAGGGTGCTGGGTGCTCAGTGCTCAGGGTGCTGGGTGCTCAGTACTCAGGGTGCTGGGTGCTCAGTACTCAGGGTGCTCGGTGCTCAGTACTCAGGGTGCTGGGTGCTCAGTGCTCAGGGTGCTTTGTACTCAGTACTCAGGGTTCTGGGTGCTCATAACTCAGGGTGCTGGGTGCTCAGTGCTCAGGGTGCTGGGTGCTCAGTGCTCAGGGTGCTGGGTGCTCAGTACTCAGGGTGCTGGGTGCTCAGTGCTCAGGGTGATCGTTGCTCAGTACTCAGGGTGCTCAGTACTCAGGGTGCTGGGTGCTCAGTGCTCAGGGTGCTGCGTGCTCAGTACTCAGGGTGCTGGGTGCTCAGTGCTCGGGGTGCTGGGTGCTCAGTGCTCAGGGTGATCGGTGCTCAGTACTCAGGGTGCTGGGTGCTCAGTGCTCAGGTTGCTGGGTGCTCAGTCCTCAGGGTGCTCAGTGCTCAGGGTGCAGGGAGCTCAGTGCTCGGGGTGCTCGGTGCTCAGTACTCAGGGTGCTGAGTGCTCAGTACTCAGGGTGCTGGGTGCTCAGTACTCATGGTGCTGGGTGCTCAGTACTCAGGGGGCTGGGTGCTCAGTGCTCAGGGTGCTGGGTGCTCAGTGCTCAGGGTGCTGGGTGCTCAGTGCTCGGGGTGCTGGGTGCTCAGTTCTCGGGGTGCTGGGTGGTCAGTGCTCAGTGCTCAGGGTGCTGCGTGCTCAGTGCTCAGTGCTCAGGGTGCTGGGTCCTCAGTACTCAGGGTGCTGGGTGCTCAGTACTCAGGGTGCTGGGTGCTCAGTTCTCACCCTGCTGGGTGCTCAGTACTCTGGATGTTGGGTGCTCAGTACTCAGGATGCTGGGTGGTCAGTGCTCGGGGTGCTGGGTGCTCAGTGCTCAGGGTGCTGGGTGCTCAGTGCTCAGGGTGCTGGGTGCTCAGTACTCAGGGTGCTGGGAGCTCAGTGCTCGGGGTGCTCGGTGCTCAGTACTCAAGGTGCTGGGTGTTCAGTGCTCAGGGTTCGGGGTGCTCAGTCCTCGGGGTGCTCCATGCTCAGTGCTCAGGGTGCGGGGTGCTCAGTCCTCGGGGTGCTCCATGCTCAGTGCTCGGGGTGCTGGGTGCTCAGTGCTCGGGGTGCTGGGTGCTCAGTGCTCAGTACTCAGGGTGCTGGGTGCTCAGTGCTCAGGGTGCTGAGTGCTCAGTACTCAGCGTGCTGGGTGCTCAGTACTCAGGGTGCTGGGTGCTCAGTGCTCAGGGTGCTGGGTGCTCAGTGCTCAGGGTGCTGGGTGCTCAGTGCTCGGGGAGCTCGGTGCTCAGTACTCAGGGTGCTGGGTGCTCAGTACTCAGTGCTCGGGGTCCTGGGTGCTCCGTGCTCAGGGTGCTGGGTGCTCAGTACTCAGGGTGCTGGGTGCTCAGTGCTCAGGGTGCTGGGTGCTCAGTGCTCAGGGTGCTGGGTGCTCAGTACTCCGGGTGCTGGGTGCTCAGTGCTCAGGGTGATCGGTGCTCAGTACTCAGGGTGCTCAGTACTCAGGTTGCTGGGTGCTCAGTGCTCAGGGTGCTGGGTGCTCAGTACTCAGGTTGCTGGGTGCTCAGTGCACGGGGTGCTGGGTGCTCAGTGCTCAGGGTGATCGGTGCTCAGTACTCAGGGTGCTGGGTGCTCAGTGCTCAGGGTGCTGGGTGCTCAGTCCTCAGGGTGCTCAGTGCTCAGGGTGCTTGGTGCTCAGTGCTCGGGGTGCTCGGTGCTCAGTACTCAGGGTGCTGAGTGCTCAGTACTCAGGGTACTGGGTGCTCAGTACTCATGGTGCTGGGTGCTCAGTACTCAGGGGGCTGGGTGCTCAGTGCTCAGTGCTCAAGGTGCTGGGTGCTCAGTGCTCAGTGCTCAGGCAGCTGGGTGCTCAGTACTCAGGGTGCTGGGTGCTCAGTACTCAGGGTGCTTGGTGCTCAGTTCTCAGGGTGCTGGGTGATCAGTACTCTGGGTGTTGGGTGCTCAGTACTCAGGGTGCTCAGTGCTCAGTACTCGGGGTGCTGGGTGCTCAGTGCTCAGTGTGCTCAGTGCTCAGTGCTCAGGGTGCTGGGTGCTCAGTGCTCGGGGCGCTGGGAGCTCAGTGCTCGGGGTGCTGGGTGCTCAGTACTCAGGGTGCTGTGTGCTCAGTGCTCAGTACTCAGCGTGCTGGGTGCTCAGTGCTCAGAGTTTTGGGTGCTCAGTACTCAGGGTGCTGGGTGCTCAGTGCTCAGTGCTCAGGGTGCTCAGTGCTCAGGGTGCTCAGTGCTCAGGGTACTGGGTGCTCAGTACTCAGGGTGCTCGGTGCTCCGTACTCAGGGTGCTGGGTGCTCAGTGCTCAGGGTGCTTTGTACTCAGTACTCAGGGTTCTGGGTGCTCATAACTCAGGGTGCTGGGTGCTCAGTGCTCAGGGTGCTGGGTGCTCAGTGCTCAGGGTGCTGGGTGCTCAGTACTCAGGGTGCTGGGTGCTCAGTGCTCAGGGTGATCGTTGCTCAGTACTCAGGGTGCTCAGTACTCAGGGTGCTGGGTGCTCAGTGCTCAGGGTGCTGGGTGCTCAGTACTCAGGGTGCTGGGTGCTCAGTGCTCGGGGTGCTGGGTGCTCAGTGCTCAGGGTGATCGGTGCTCAGTACTCAGGGTGCTGGGTGCTCAGTGCTCAGGTTGCTGGGTGCTCAGTCCTCAGGGTGCTCAGTGCTCAGGGTGCAGGGAGCTCAGTGCTCGGGGTGCTCGGTGCTCAGTACTCAGGGTGCTGAGTGCTCAGTACTCAGGGTGCTGGGTGCTCAGTACTCATGGTGCTGGGTGCTCAGTACTCAGGGGGCTGGGTGCTCAGTGCTCAGGGTGCTGTGTGCTCAGTGCTCAGGGTGCTGGGTGCTCAGTGCTCGGGGTGCTGGGTGCTCAGTTCTCGGGGTGCTGGGTGGTCAGTGCTCAGTGCTCAGGGTGCTGGGTGCTCAGTGCTCAGTGCTCAGGGTGCTGGGTGCTCAGTACTCAGGGTGCTGGGTGCTCAGTACTCAGGGTGCTGGGTGCTCAGTTCTCAGGCTCCTGGGTGCTCAGTACTCTGGGTGTTGGGTGCTCAGTACTCAGGATGCTGGGTGCTCAGTGCTCGGGGTGCTGGGTGCTCAGTGCTCAGGGTGCTGGGTGCTCAGTGCTCAGGGTGCTGGGTGCTCTGTACTCAGGGTGCTGGGAGCTCAGTGCTCGGGGTGCTCGGTGCTCAGTACTCAAGGTGCTGGGTGCTCAGTGCTCAGGGTGCGGGGTGCTCAGTCCTCGGGGTGCTCCATGCTCAGTGCTCAGGGTGCGGGGTGCTCAGTCCTCGGGGTGCTCCATGCTCAGTGCTCGGGGTGCTGGGTGCTCAGTGCTCGGGGTGCTGGGTGCTCAGTGCTCAGTACTCAGGGTGCTGGGTGCTCAGTGCTCAGGGTGCTGAGTGCTCAGTACTCAGCGTGCTGTGTGCTCAGTACTCAGGGTGCTGGGTGCTCAGTGCTCAGGGTGCTGGGTGCTCAGTGCTCAGGGTGCTGGGTGCTCAGTGCTCGGGGAGCTCGGTGCTCAGTACTCAGGGTGCTGGGTGCTCAGTACTCAGTGCTCGGGGTCCTGGGTGCTCCGTGCTCAGGGTGCTGGGTGCTCAGTACTCAGGGTGCTGGGTGCTCAGTGCTCAGGGTGCTGGGTGCTCAGTGCTCAGGGTGCTGGGTGCTCAGTACTCAGGGTGCTGGGTGCTCAGTGCTCAGGGTGATCGGTGCTCAGTACTCAGGGTGCTCAGTACTCAGGGTGCTGGGTGCTCAGTGCTCAGGGTGCTGGGTGCTCAGTACTCAGGGTGCTGGGTGCTCAGTGCTCAGGGTGCTGGGTGCTCAGTCCTCAGGGTGCTCTGTGCTCAGGGTGCTTGGTGCTCAGTGCTCGGGTTGCTCGGTGCTCAGTACTCAGGGTTCTGAGTGCTCAGTACTCAGGGTACTGGGTGCTCAGTACTCATGGTGCTGGGTGCTCAGTACTCAGGGGGCTGGGTGCTCAGTGCTCAGTGTGCTGGGTGCTCAGTGCTCAGGGCGCTGGGTGCTCAGTGCTCGGGGTGCTGGGTGCTCAGTGCTCGGGGTGCTGGGTGGTCAGTGCTCAGTGCTCAAGGTGCTGGGTGCTCAGTGCTCAGTGCTCAGGCAGCTGGGTGCTCAGTACTCAGGGTGCTGGGTGCTCAGTGCTCAGGGTGATCGGTGCTCAGTACTCAAGGTGCTGGGTGCTCAGTGCTCAGGGTGCGGGGTGCTCAGTACTCTGGGTGTTGGGTGCTCAGTACTCCGGATGCTGGGTGCTCAGTGCTCGGGGTGCTGGGTGCTCAGTGCTCAGGGTGCTGGGTGCTCAGTGCTCAGGGTGCTGGGTGCTCTGTACTCAGGGTGCTGGGAGCTCAGTGCTCGGGGTGCTCGGTGCTCAGTACTCAAGGTGCTGGGTGCTCAGTGCTCAGGGTGCGGGGTGCTCAGTCCTCGGGGTGCTCCATGCTCAGTGCTCAGGGTGCGGGGTGCTCAGTCCTCGGGGTGCTCCATGCTCAGTGCTCGGGGTGCTGGGTGCTCAGTGCTCGGGGTGCTGGGTGCTCAGTGCTCAGTACTCAGGGTGCTGGGTGCTCAGTGCTCAGGGTGCTGAGTGCTCAGTACTCAGCGTGCTGTGTGCTCAGTACTCAGGGTGCTGGGTGCTCAGTGCTCAGGGTGCTGGGTGCTCAGTGCTCAGGGTGCTGGGTGCTCAGTGCTCGGGGAGCTCGGTGCTCAGTACTCAGGGTGCTGGGTGCTCAGTACTCAGTGCTCGGGGTCCTGGGTGCTCCGTGCTCAGGGTGCTGGGTGCTCAGTACTCAGGGTGCTGGGTGCTCAGTGCTCAGGGTGCTGGGTGCTCAGTGCTCAGGGTGCTGGGTGCTCAGTACTCAGGGTGCTGGGTGCTCAGTGCTCAGGGTGATCGGTGCTCAGTACTCAGGGTGCTCAGTACTCAGGGTGCTGGGTGCTCAGTGCTCAGGGTGCTGGGTGCTCAGTACTCAGGGTGCTGGGTGCTCAGTGCTCAGGGTGCTGGGTGCTCAGTCCTCAGGGTGCTCTGTGCTCAGGGTGCTTGGTGCTCAGTGCTCGGGTTGCTCGGTGCTCAGTACTCAGGGTTCTGAGTGCTCAGTACTCAGGGTACTGGGTGCTCAGTACTCATGGTGCTGGGTGCTCAGTACTCAGGGGGCTGGGTGCTCAGTGCTCAGTGTGCTGGGTGCTCAGTGCTCAGGGCGCTGGGTGCTCAGTGCTCGGGGTGCTGGGTGCTCAGTGCTCGGGGTGCTGGGTGGTCAGTGCTCAGTGCTCAAGGTGCTGGGTGCTCAGTGCTCAGTGCTCAGGCAGCTGGGTGCTCAGTACTCAGGGTGCTGGGTGCTCAGTGCTCAGGGTGATCGGTGCTCAGTACTCAGGGTGCTGGGTGCTCAGTGCTCAGGGTGCTGGGTGCTCAGTCCTCAGGGTGCTCTGTGCTCAGGGTGCTTGGTGCTCAGTGCTCGGGGTGCTCGGTGCTCAGTACTCAGGGTGCTGAGTGCTCAGTACTCAGGGTACTGGGTGCTCAGTACTCATGGTGCTGGGTGCTCAGTACTCAGGGGGCTGGGTGCTCAGTGCTCAGTGTGCTGGGTGCTCAGTGCTCAGGGCGCTGGGTGCTCAGTGCTCGGGGTGCTGGGTGCTCAGTGCTCGGGGTGCTGGGTGGTCAGTGCTCAGTGCTCAAGGTGCTGGGTGCTCAGTGCTCAGTGCTCAGGCAGCTGGGTGCTCAGTACTCAGGGTGCTGGGTGCTCAGTACTCAGGGTGCTGGGTGCTCAGTTCTCAGGGTGCTGGGTGATCAGTACTCTGGGTGTTGGGTGCTCAGTACTCAGGGTGCTCAGTGCTCAGTACTCGGGGTGCTGGGTGCTCAGTGCTCAGTGTGCTCAGTGCTCAGTGCTCAGGGTGCTGGGTGCTCAGTGCTCGGGGGCGCTGGGAGCTCAGTGCTCGGGGTGCTGGGTGCTCAGTACTCAGGGTGCTGTGTGCTCAGTGCTCAGTACTCAGCGTGCTGGGTGCTCAGTGCTCAGAGTGTTGGGTGCTCAGTACTCAGGCTGCTGGGTGCTCAGTGCTCAGTGCTCAGGGTGCTCAGTGCTCAGGGTGCTCAGTGCTCAGGGTGCTGGGTGCTCAGGGTGCTGGGTGCTCAGTGCTCAGGGTGCTGGGTGCTCAGTGCTCAGTGCTCAGGGTCCTGGGTGCTCAGTGCTCAGTGCTCAGGGTGCTGGGTGTTCAGTACTCAGGGTGCTCGGTGCTCAGTGCTCAGGGTGCTAGGTGCTCAGTACTCAGGGTGCTGGGTGCTCAGTGCTCGGGGTGCTGGGTGATCAGTGCTCAGGGTGATCAGTGCTCAGTACTCAGGGGTGCTGGGTGCTCAGTGCTCAGGGTGCTGGGTGCTCAGTCCTCAGGGTGCTCAGTACTCAGGGTGCTCGGTGCTCAGTGCTCAGTACTCAGGGTGCTCAGTACTCAGGGTGCTGGTTGCTCAGTGCTCGGGGTGCTGGGTGCTCAGTACTCAGGGTGCTGGGTGCTCAGTACTCGGGGTGCTGGGTGCTCAGTACTCAGGGTGCTGGGTGCTCAGTGCTCGGGGTGCTGGGTGCTCAGTGCTCAGGGTGATCGGTGCTCAGTGCTCAGGGTGCTGGGTGCTCAGTCCTCCGGGTGCTCAGTGCTCAGGGTGCTGGGTGCTCAGTGCTCGGGGTGTTTGGTGCTCAGTACTCAGGGTGTTGGGTGCTCAGTGCTCAGGGTGCTGGGTGCTCAGTGCTCAGGGTGCTCAGTGCTCAGTACTCAGTGCTCAGGGTGCTCAGTGCTCAGTGCTCAGGGTGCTGGGTGTTCAGTACTCAGGGTGCTGGGTGCTCAGTACTCAGGGTGTTGGGTGCTCAGTGCTCAGGGTGCTGGGTGCTCAGTACTCTGGGTGTTGGGTGCTCAGTACTCAGGGTGCTGGGTGCTCAGTACTCGGGGTGCTCCGTGCTCAGGGTGCTGGGTGCTCAGTGCTCAGGGTGCTGGGTGCTCAGTGCTCGGGGTGCTGGGTGCTGAGTGCTCAGGGTGCTGGGTGCTCAGTGCTCGGGGTGCTGGGTGCTGAGTGCTCAGGGTGCTGGGTGCTCAGTGCTCGGGCTGCTCGGTGCTCAGTGCTCAGGGTCCTGGGTGCTCAGTACTCAGGGTGCTGGGTGCTTAGTACTCAGGGTGCTCAGTGCTCAGTACACAGGGTGCTGGGTGCTCAGTGCTCGGGGTGCTGGGTGCTCAGTGCTCAGTACTCAGGGTGCTGGGTGCTCAGTGCTCGCGGGTGCTTGGTGCTCAGTACTCAGCGTGCTGGGTGCTCAGTACTCAGGGTGCTGGGTGCTCAGTTTCTCAGGGTGCTGGGTGCTCAGTGCTCAGGGTGCTGGGTGCTCAGTGATCGGGGTGCTGGGTGCTCAGTACTCAGTGTGCTCAGTGCTCGGGCGAGCTCGGTGCTCAGTACTCAAGGTGCTGGGTGCTCAGTTCTCAGTGCTCGGGGTCCTGGGTGCTCCGTGCTCGGGGTGCTGTGTGCTCAGTGCTCTGGGTGCTTAGTGCTCAGTACTCAGGGTGCTGGGTGCTCAGTACTCATGGTCCTGGGTGCTCATTCTCAGGGGTGCTGGGTGCTCAGTGCTCGGGTTGCTGGGTGCTCAGTACTCAGGGTGCTGGGGGCTCAGTACTCAGGGTGCTGGGTGCTCAGTACTCAGGGTGCTCGGTTCTCAGTACTCAGGGTGCTGGGTGCTCATTCTCGGGGTGCTGGGTGCTCAGTGCTCGGGGTGCTGGGTGCTCAGTACTCAGGGTGCTGGGTGCTCAGTCCACAGGGTGCTCAGTACTCAGGGTGCTCGGTGCTCAGTGCTCAGTACTCAGGGTGCTCAGTACTCAGGGGTGCGGGTTGCTCAGTGCTCGGGGTGCTGGGTGCTCAGTTCTCAGGGTGCTGGGTGCTCAGTACTCGGGGTGCTGGGTGCTCAGTACTCAGGGTGCTGGGTGCTCAGTGCTAGGGGTGCTGGGTGCTCAGTGCTCAGGGTGATCGGTGCTCAGTGCTCAGGGTGCTGGGTGCTCAGTCCTCCGGGTGCACAGTGCTCAGGGTGCTGGGTGCTCAGTGCTCGGGGTGCTCGGTGCTCAGTACTCAGGGTGCTGAGTGCTCAGTACTCAGGGTGCTGGGTGCTCAGTACTCAGGGTGGTGGGGTGCTCAGTACTCAGGGTGCTGGGTGCTCAGGGTGCTGGGTGCTCAGTACTCAGTGTGCTGGGTGCTCAGTGCTCGGGGTGCTGGGTGCTCAGGGCTGTGGTGCTGGGTGCTCAGTGGTCAGTGCTCAGGGTGCTGGGTGCTCAGTGCTCAGTGCTCAGGGTGCTGGTTGCTCAGTACTCAGGGTGCTGGGTGCTCAGTACTCAGGGTGCTGGGGTGCTCATGGCTCAGGGTGCTCTGTGCTCAGTACTCAGGGGTGCTGGGTGCTCAGTGCTCGGGGTGCTGCGTGCTCAGTGCTCAGTGTGCTGGGTGCTCAGTGCTCAGGGTGCTGGGTGCTCAGTGCTCAGGGTGCTGGGTGCCTCAGTACTCGGGGTGCTCCGTGCTCAGGGTGCTGGTGCTCAGTGCTCAGGGTGCTGGGTGCTCAGTGCTCGGGCTGCTCGGTGCTCAGTGCTCAGGGTCCTGGGTGCTCAGTACTCAGGGTGCTGGGTGCTCAGTGCTCAGGGTGCTGGGTGCTCAGTGATCGGGGTGCTGGGGTGCTCAGTACTCAGTGTGCTCAGTGCTCGGGGAGCTCGGTGCTCAGTACTCAGGGTGCTGGGTGCTCAGTTCTCAGTGCTCGGGGTCCTGGTGCTCCGTGCTCGGGGTGCTGGGTGCTCAGTGCTCTGGGTGCTTAGTGCTCAGTACTCAGGGAGCTGGGTGCTCAGTACTCATGGTGCTGGGTGCTCATTCTCAGGGTGCTGGGTGCTCAGTGCTCGGGTTGCTGGGTGCTCAGTACTCAGGGTGCTGGGGGCTCAGTACTCAGGGTGCTGGGTGCTCAGTACTCAGGGTGCTCGGTTCTCAGTACTCAGGGGTGCTGGGTGCTCATTCTCGGGGTGCTGGGTGCTCAGTGCTCGGGGTGCTGGGTGCTCAGTACTCAGGGTGCTGGGTGCTCAGTACTCAGTGTGCTCAGTGCTCGGGGAGCTCGGTGCTCAGTACTCAGGGTGCTGGGTGCTCAGTTCTCAGTGCTCGGGGTCCTGGGTGCTCCGTGCTCGGGGTGCTGGGTGCTCAGTGCTCTGGGTGCTTAGTGCTCAGTACTCAGGGAGCTGGGTGCTCAGTACTCATGGTGCTGGGTGCTCATTCTCAGGGTGCTGGGTGCTCAGTGCTCGGGTTGCTGGGTGCTCAGTGCTCAGTACTCAGGGTGCTCAGTACTCAGGGTGCGGGTTGCTCAGTGCTCGGGGTGCTGGGTGCTCAGTTCTCAGGGTGCTGGGTGCTCAGTACTCGGGGTGCTGGGTGCTCAGTACTCAGGGTGCTGGGTGCTCAGTGCTAGGGGTGCTGGGTGCTCAGTGCTCAGGGTGATCGGTGCTCAGTGCTCAGGGTGCTGGGTGCTCAGTCCTCCGGGTGCACAGTGCTCAGGGTGCTGGGTGCTCAGTGCTCGGGGTGCTCGGTGCTCAGTACTCAGGGTGCTGAGTGCTCAGTACTCAGGATGCTGGGTGCTCAGTACTCAGGGTGGTGGGTGCTCAGTACTCAGGGTGCTGGGTGCTCAGGGTGCTGGGTGCTCAGTACTCAGGGTGCTGGTGCTCAGTGCTCGGGGTGCTGGGTGCTCAGGGCTGTGGTGCTGGGTGCTCAGTGGTCAGTGCTCAGGGTGCTGGGTGCTCAGTGCTCAGTGCTCAGGGTGCTGGTTGCTCAGTACTCAGGGTGCTGGGTGCTCAGTACTCAGGTTGCTGGGTGCTCATGGCTCAGGGTGCTCTGTGCTCAGTACTCAGGGTGCTGGGTGCTCAGTGCTCGGGGGTGCTGCGTGCTCAGTGCTCAGTGTGCTGGGTGCTCAGTGCTCAGGGTGCTGGGTGCTCAGTACTCAGGGTGCTCAGTGCTCAGTACTCGGGGTGCTTGTTGCTCAGTACTCGGGGTGCTCAGGGCTGTGGTGCTGGTTGCTCAGGGTCAGTGCTCAGGGTGCTGGGTGCTCAGTGCTCAGTACTCAGGGTGCTCGGTGCTCAGTACTCAGGGTTCTCAGTGCTCAGTACTCAGGGTGCTGGGTGCTCATTTCTCAGGGTGCTGGGTGCTCAGTACTCAGGGTGCTCAGTGCTCAGTACTCGGGGTGCTTGTTGCTCAGTACTCAGGGTGCTCAGTGCTCAGTACTCGGGGTGCTGGGTGCTCAGTGCTCAGGGTGCTCAGTTCTCAGTGCTCGGGGTGCTGGGTGCTCAGTGCTCGGGGCGCTGGGTGCTCAGTGCTCGGGGTGCTGGGTGCTCAGTACTCGGGGTGCTTGGTGCTCAGTGCTCAGGGTGCTCAGTGCTCAGTACTCAGTGCTCAGGGTGCTCAGTGCTCAGTGCTCAGGGTGCTGGGTGTTCAGTACTCAGGGTGCTGGGTGCTCAGTACTCAGGGGTGCTGGGTGCTCAGTGCTCAGGGTGCTGGGTGCTCAGTACTCTGGGTGTTGGGTGCTCAGTACTCAGGGTGCTGGGTGCTCCGTGCTCGGGGTGCTGGGTGCTCAGTGCTCAGGGTGCTGGGTGCTCTGTGCTCAGGGTGCTGGGTGCTCAGTGCTCAGGGTGCTGGGTGCTCAGTACTCGGGGTGCTCCGTGCTCAGGGTGCTGGGTGCTCAGTGCTCAGGGTGCTGGTGCTCAGTGCTCGGGGTGCTGGGTGCTGAGTGCTCAGGGTGCTGGGAGCTCAGTGCTCGGGCTGCTCGGTGCTCAGTGCTCAGGGTCCTGGGTGCTCAGTACTCAGGGTGCTGGGTGCTCAGTGCTCGGTGTGCTGGGTGCTCAGTACTCAGCGTGCTGGGTGCTCAGTACTCAGGGTGCTTGGTGCTCAGTGCTCAGGGTGCTGGGTGCTCAGTGCTCAGGGTGCTGGGTGCTCAGTGATCGGGGTGCTGGGTGCTCAGTACTCAGTGTGCTCAGTGCTCGGGGAGCTCGGTGCTCAGTACTCAGGGTGCTGGGTGCTCAGTTCTCAGTGCTCGGGGTCCTGGGTGCTCCGTGCTCGGGGTGCTGGGTGCTCAGTGCTCAGCGTGCTGGGTGCTCAGTACTCAGGGTGCTGGGTGCTCAGTGCTCAGGGTGCTGGGTGCTCAGTGCTCAGGGTGCTGGGTGCTCAGTGATCGGGGTGCTGGGTGCTCAGTACTCAGTGTGCTCAGTGCTCGGGGAGCTCGGTGCTCAGTACTCAGGGTGCTGGGTGCTCAGTTCTCAGTGCTCGGGGTCCTGGGTGCTCCGTGCTCGGGGTGCTGGGTGCTCAGTGCTCTGGGTGCTTAGTGCTCAGTACTCAGGGTGCTGGGTGCTCAGTACTCATGGTGCTGGGTGCTCATTCTCAGGGTGCTGGGTGCTCAGTGCTCGGGTTGCTGGGGTGCTCAGTACTCAGGGTGCTGGGGGCTCAGTACTCAGGGTGCTGGGTGCTCAGTACTCAGGGTGCTCGGTTCTCAGTACTCAGATTGCTGGGTGCTCATTCTCGGGGTGCTGGGTGCTCAGTGCTCGGGGTGCTGGGTGCTCAGTACTCAGGGTGCTGGGGGCTCAGTTCTCAGGGTGCTGGGTGCTCAGTACTCAGGGTGATCTGTTCTCAGTACTCAGGTTGCTGGGTGCTCAGTGCTCGGGGTGCTGGGTGCTCAGTACTCGGGGTGCTCAGTGTTCAGTACTCAGGGTGTTGGGTGCTCAGTTCTCAGGGTGCTGGGTGCTCAGTGCTCGGGGTGCTCGGTGCTCAGTACTCGGTGTGCAGGGTGCTCAGTACTCGGGGTGCTGGGTGCTCAGTGCTCAGGGTGCTGGGTGCTCAGTACTCAGGGTGCTGAGTGCTCAGTACTCAGGGTGCTGGGTGCTCAGTACTCAGGTTGCTGGTTGCTCAGT